>NC_065517.1:11426030-11545474 GCF_006386435.1 Epinephelus moara | reverse complement strand
TTGAAAACTGAAACATTAACCTAGCTACTACTTAAAGGCATAGACCACCCCAAAATCAAACTTTGTGAGCTGTTTTCTTACCTTGAAAATAGTCTAATAGAAAAATAAATCCTTATTCTACAGGATCCATATGTTTCTCACTTCTGAATTAATGGAAAAGATGAGAGTCACTCTAGCCCAGGCTTCTGAGCCTATAGAGTGAGTCCTATCTTATCCATTCATTTCAATATTGGGACCAGTACAGGATCTACAATGTGGAATGTTGCTGTATTTTTACTATTAGACTATTTTCAAATTAAGAAAACAGCTGACTTGCTGGTAGTTTAGATCTAGAATACTTTGTTGGTGACCGCTGACTGCAAAAGTTGTTTGTGTGGTACAGTATGTGCCCCATGAGCTGTTAAATGGTGTAGAATATGGTTTGTCAGACATTTCATTAAACAAGCAAGATAGTGTAAGGATTGTAAGACTTCTGTTAACTGAAGTACGCGCCTGCGCTTTACTGGGTTCCCTTTACACCCTGGAGAAAATGTTGATCCCCTCCAATTGTCACTGTATAATTCGCACTCTGCTTTCAAGTGTTTGGTTGGTGCAGAATAACCGCCTTTACTCAGAGCTCCTGCTCATCAATGGNCAAGTGTTTGGTTGGTGCAGAATAACCGCCTTTACTCAGAGCTCCTGCTCATCAATGGGTTAACTGACCCACTGACACGTTAATCACATTGTTACTGCAGCTTTATGAAATGTGATATTATGCTGCATTAATGTCTCATCCCTCATCTGTCCAAACTCAGTGGCTGAACTGCACAGTGTCTGATGTTACTGGTAAAAGGCGCAGCCCCTTGTGTGTTGATGCTTTGTTACAAGTGTAGTGCACGTGTAGTTATATGGAGATGTTGTAGTTTATTTCCCAGTTCAAATTTTGATGATTGCTGATTGAATCCAAAATATTTAATGAGAGATTGAATGAAAAATCCTTATCATTTGAATATCTATCCTCCTCAGGTGGTGCTTTCTACATCGTCGAGCACCCAGCAGAGGATGGCCTTCCTGAAGTCGTCAGGATCCTCGACGATGATGAAGATCTCCCCATCTACATGTCCTCTGGTGAGGAAGAGGTAAGTGAGGACGAGGTAAGTGTCGAGTACGATGATGAGGTTGAGGTAGATGTAGGTGACCTCATTCCCCCGCTTGACTTTGACGACGACGAAGATCTCCCCATCTACATCTCCTCTGGTGAGGAAGAGGTAAGTGAGGACGAGGTAAGTGTCGAGGACGATGGAGAGGTTCAGGTAGGTGAAGGTGAGCTCATTCCCCCTCTCGACTCTGACGACGAGGATGAAGAGGACGCACAAGAAGAAGAGCTGGGCATGTTTGACTTCAGACGTTTCTCCCGTCCCGTCGTGATCCCACCTGGAGGTTTTTGGCCCGGATGGCGTCCTTTCGGTGTTCCTCCCCCGGAGCCTCCTGTGCAGCCAGTGGAGTGTCCTGCAGGTCTCCCCCCAGTCTCTGCCCTCAGCTCACCCACCCGGAGAAGCAAGGAGGACAGCGACACACTGCAGGTAAGGCACGAAGGGGACATAGAAGAAGAGGATGACGAGGACACTCGGGACTACATTCATTTCTTCCCTCGCGTCCAGTGGATCCCGCCTGCAGTCTGTTCCAGCTCTGAAGCCTCTGCTCCCCCAGCCTCCACCCCCAGCTCATCCACCAAGAGAAGCAGGGAGGACAGCGACACACCTGAGGTAAGTGTGAAGAGGCAGAGGACGACTGGTGAGGACGGCGACTAAGACCCAAGATCCTCCACTGCAGGCCTCAGCTCCCCCACCTCAGAAGACACTGCCTGACTCTCTTTGAGTCCCTGAGGTGGCTGGACAGCGACTTCAGTGACGACGACTGACGGCACTGATGGGAACCCTTTGTGTCTGGCAGGACTGAAAAAGCCCCAGGCAGCCTTTGCGTCTGGCGAGGCCAACACAGCCCTCGGTAGCGTCTTGCACCAGGGCTTTTTATTTACATTTTACTTTTTCATATAGTTGATGATGCTGGATGTATGCACCAGTGATTTGGAAACCTCTGGGTCTGGCGAGGCTGACAAAACCCTTGGTAGCGTGAGGTTGTCTGCTGGATCCTCTGTTGTTGGATGTGACTCTCCTCCAAGTGCATGACCCCATCATAACATAGAGAGCGCCAAAGTGGTTGGTTAGCTGCAGCAGACTCTAGGTCGCTGGGTGTGATGTTGCACCTCTTGAATGTCCCCTTCAGCTGGTCTTTAAACCGCTGCTTTTGTCCAAGGGGCTTTCTGCTGGCTGACAGGAGCTGTCCATAAAGCACCTGACGGGGCAAACGGTATCCAGGCATCTGGATGATATGGCCGACCCACCGGAGTTGCCTCTGTGCCAAAATCGTCTCGATGCTTATGGACTCGGGGCGATGTAAAATGTCCATATTAGGAACACGGTCCTGCCAGGTGATGCCAAGGATGCATTGGAGGTATCTGATGTTAAATGCATCAAGGCGTCTGATGTGACGGCGGCAGGTCGTCCAGGCTTTTGCTCCATAAAGCAGTGTCGACACACACACTGCCCTGTAACTGCAACTTTCGTCCATGTGCTAAGGTGGTTGTTGTCAAACACACGAGAGGGCAGTCTACCAAAGGCAGAGGACGCCAGGTTGATGAGGGCCAGGATATTATCATCAGTCTGGCATGTGGATGTCAGTATGCTGCCGAGGTAGCAAAACTGGTTAACCACCTTGAGGGGTACACCGTTGATGGTGAACACTGGATGGAGAATGGGGATGGAGACCTCTCCTGAAAGAGGACTTCTGTTTTTTGTGTGTTGGTGACAAGACCTAGTGAGTGGTAGACAGATGACATAACGTCCAGTGCATGCTGCATAGCAGCTCGGCTGTGGGCCAGTCATCTACATGCTGCAACTCCGACTCCAAACACAAACAAGCACACGCGCGCACGCGCACACACACACACATAACCAACACAGAGCATGCTAGTTTTTTTCAACTTTTTCTGGTTTTTATTTGACCATACCATTCAAAGGTAAGTCAGTACTTAGTGACAAGTCTCCTACAAGTATTTATCTCTCTGACAGTATAATAATATCAGATTGTCTTTTCAGGTGTAGGTAGCTGTAACAAACAGAGGGATGGTAATAATTACTAACATACAGAAAAGTCTCCAAGTCTCTTTTGCTCAGGTATTGTCAGGTGTAACAGACCCCCCCACACACACACAGGAAGCAGCGACGTGGAAGACCAAGACAGGACCAGATGAGAAGGACAGATGACCACAGGACCAGATGAAAAGGACAGATGACCACAGGACCAGATGAGAAGGACAGATGACCACAGGACCAGATGAGAGGGACAGATGACCACAGGCCCATTCACTGGGCTCAGTAAGTAATCCCCTCACTAAGACTACAAAGTACCAGTATTGACATAAAGTGTTGCTCAGATAAAGATAACTTTACATATGTGAATTATTTTCATGAGAGGAGCCTTCTTGAACATTATTCATTGTTTATAATATCGTTCCATGTATAGCTGAGTTCAAAAGTCTTAAGTCATTACTGTTTGTGTTTCACAGGACAGGACTCCTGGGGCAGCTGAGAGTGGACGTCAACCATCCTAGAAAGCTCCAACACCACAGCAGACCACTGAACCACTCTCAGCACCTCAGTGAGTCCAGGACCCCCCTGCCCCCCCACCCCAACCCATGACACCACCCTTTTCACCCACCAGACAAGACAATGAGGAGCACCCTGTCCCGACCAGCTCAGAGGACGCTGTTAGTGTCTTCTGTGCTTCTCATGACACTCCTCACACACACACACACACACACACACACACACACACACACACACAGAGGAGGTTAGGTTAATTGATGACTTTAAATTGCTCGTAGGTGTGAATGTGTCTCTAAACCCACAAAAAAGAAAAAAAATTTGGATTTAGTTAATCTAGTAATGTCAGCTATTACCACCCAATTGAGTTGTGTTAGATAGAGTTAATAATGCTATGAAGATGGCAGTAACTGAGTCATGTGCAACCAACGTGACTTTAATAGCAATTTGAACATTATATGGTCAAATGATATTTACTCAATGTCAGTTTACAGCTAACTTAATTGACAAACATAACTAAAACAAAATGTAGTTTGTTTTGACAAACATATGTTAATTAATGCCAACATTAAGATATTTCATTATACTGACTTAACTCTGTTTGACAGCCATTACTCATCTGTATTTATCAAGTCCAACTAAACTAGTTTTCTTTGTTAAAATGGTCGTAACTTTAAGCAGACTTACTAAACCTGGTTATGTCAACAATTTTCACACAAGGTGGTTAAATAAATTCAAATCACACTACTTTAGTTCTGTGACAAAGTCCATTTATTAAAGATGAATCATAATATAGGACCATAAATAACCATTATTTTAAACCAAAGTTTCAATAGGAGATAAAGACATAGGCTTTAACTGCTGATGGTATTTTCTGTTGGCAACTGTTGACATGAAAAAGCTCCGGAAAAAGTTCAATTAGCCAGAGATTAATATGAAATTCAGTTTGCACCATCTAGGGTCACGTCTCAATCAATGCATTAAATTTAGAAATGATTGCTTAAAGAGGGCTTATTACAACAAATCTAAATTTCAAGACATTTCACACCCCAAACATCAACATATGATAATAAATCACTGCTACTTTATTCATTTCCGAACTAAAATTCCCAACCTCCTTTGACAAATCTCAAATATCCAATATATTCAACTCAAGTAAAATTAATTTTTTAAATGCTACTTGTGGCTTAAATTGATTTTTAAAATTCTGAAACATGGATCTTTGAAACTGACTTTGTGAACACTGAAAAAAAACTAAAATTCAGCTTTTGCAAATTACAAAATTTCATATTTTAATTTGAAAAAAAAAAATGTTCAGAACAAAAAAATTCTGTTGCATAGTTTACAAAATAAAATACGTAAATTAATTATTTCTATTAATTTAGTTTCATTTAAATTTGATTATTCAATAATAAATGGCTGTTAAACTTATACCACTTTTGTCTCTGTGTTGCTTCCATAATGCAATGTTGTTTCAGTGTCTTTAGACTTACAAACATTTTCAGTCTCCAGTTAGTAACATAATGAGCAGTTGCACAGCCAGCAGATGGCAGCATCTCACATCTTAACACATTCATGGCACCATCATACAAAAAATGTTTGGCCTCGTTCTGAGGTTCGTGTTTTATCAGTGCCGGTTTCAAAGGCAAACCAAACCTCTGCCTGTTTGTCACCATGAGGTTTCATGTTTTAGTGAGACCGAGTGAATAAGTCAGCTTTCACTTCCATCGCCCCGATGTGTTTGGACCAGGCCAGACAGCAGAGGTCACTTTTTATATAAGGGAAGCCATATGGAGCACATCTGGAAGTGATTATCTGCTCAATCATAACAAAACAACCCACAGCATTTTTTGTGAGGAGAGGGATGGAAAGAAATTCTTTTCATTTGGCTCACTAACTCAGTGTACTCCTGACTCCGGAGTTAGGAGCTGATGAAAGTCACAGAGTCAACAAAAGGCCAGTGATGCTCCTCAGTTACACTGCAGCAGGACCCCTCCACCCAGAGAAATGACCTGTGACACTAATCTGTGGTAGAGAGACATTTTTCCTTTAAAACAAAAAAGAAAATGAATTTATTTCACTGTTTGATAAATACAGTACTGATCCCTGATTGGCTCTTTGCCTGGGAGTGTTTTTTATACTGCCTGTCATCTTCATCCAACCTTATTTACTGCGTGGAGCCTGTGGATTTAACAACTCTTCAATAAGACACCTCCGAGACACGTTGATGCATGTGAGGCTCAAAGGGCGTGGAGGAGTCGAGTGTCTAGACTGTGTTGACTTGTGGAGTTACAGCAGATGTGTATCAGCATCATCATTGAATAAATAAAACCTTCCACTCTTCAGAAATCCATCACTGCTCGTACAGGCTGAGTGAATTACTCCATCTGAAAACAGATTCTTTTATAACACAGCACTGATTCTGACAGTAAATTGTTTAAGCATTTACCAGAAATAAGGTCAGGAGCATGTGTGTAGATGATAAAACACCTCAGAACCAATATGGCTGCTGAATGACTGATTAGCAGTGCTTGATAGCCGCGTTAGCTCACAATATACCTTTCACAATAATACTATGGAGCCCAAGAGACATCAAAACGTTGCAGGGAAAGGCTGGTGTTATTCTATATTTTTACTACTGTCACAAATTCACATGTGCAACTAAACCCAAACTAACAGTGACTGTATGTATCTACTAACACAGTGGTTCCCAACTGGTCCAGCCAGGGGGTCCAGATTTCTCTTTAGTCATTTGTTCAAGGTCCACACAGTTAAATATGTTCAGTGTCATACTTGCATTTGGCCATGTCCTTGGCCTAGTTTGCTGTCTCTGTTAAGCTGCTGTTTGTTAGTCACTGACTCTACATCAGGAAACAGCACTTCAAAATAAAAGCTCTGTGCCAAAAATTCACTGTACTTCAGAATAAGGTGTGTTTTTTACAAACTTGACACATTTGCGAGTCACTGATTCAGAACAAACCCGAGGCCCACTTTTGGACCACGACCCACCAGTTGGGAAACACTGTACTAATAGGTATTGTGTGTGTCTAAGCCTGATACATCTTCTTCCTCTGTGCCAAGGAGCCATGTTCCTTCATCACCATGAACACACTGTAGTTTGTGTTGTGTCGTTCGGCCGTCCTCAGGACTTATTAGATCAGTGGTTCTCAACCCATTAGGTTGACAGGGAGCCCTAAATTCATGAGGGTCAAAGACCCCCATTTGGTAAGATTTGTCTTCAGAGAGCTCCATCTGAAAAGATTTTGGTTATCAGATATGATTAAAACCAGAATTCTACAGTTGAGAAGATGACTGTGGAGGAAGTGAGACCTATGATCATAACAGTCCCTCTCATGACTCTTACTCACACTGGTCTCACTTCCACCGTAAATTCAAAAAGTGACCATAAACTATTAACCATTTTTATGGGAAGCCCCTTAAGTCCCCAACAAAAGCATCATTTCCTCCTGTTTGCAAAGGATATTGAATGTTTACTTAGAAATTTACAGAGACTGGCTGTTTTAGGAAATAACTGAGTCTCATTAAGAAATGAAACTCTGTTTTTGCACACACTTTATAAAGCTATACATGAGGGATTTTTTGACAGAAACAAGAATATAGGAAAAGGCTGATCTTAAAGAAAGCACAAGCAAATTAGAAGAAAAATGTCTCCACTTTGATAACACATATGTCGTGTTCAAACGCTGCAAATATGTAATGCACAAGAAAATTCACCAGAATGAATATATAAAGAAACACGCTGGTCACACATTACACACAACAACCGGACTAAGTTACAACACTAATGCTGTGTTCATGTCATATCTGAGTTATTGTAATTAAAAGTTTCTGCCCTGTATACAGCCTTCATGTCAACATCTAATAATCACAACAGGGACACTTTGACTTTTCTGATATATCGGTGCTTCAGAACAAGAAAGTCCATCGTTCATTGTAATGAAATACAAATTTAATAGATATGGTGCACGGTATTTTTAACCCTTACATGACCAGCTCTATAATCATATAACCATCTTAAGTTGTCTGATGACATGATTGCTCGTAACACAATCAAAACCCATCCATCCCATAGGACATGACTGCAGCATTATAACAGATGAGCATGCTAGTATGCTAATGCTATGCGTTATCTTCAATGATATGGGAATCACTTATTAAGGATGTGAAAAAGCAGACGTCCCTGCAGAAGTTTTGAGTTGTCATGGTATGAAAAGCACAGGTGTTTCTCATATTAATGATGGCTCTGATCTGTTCAAGTTTCCCAGTAAGCTGTGACAGTGAGCCAGCACGAACAATACCAGGACCCTGAACTGAATCAGCTAAATGGAATTCAGCTGTTATTCACTCTATTATTTACATCTGTGCTCTTCTTGATTTTTATCTGCATCTGTTATTGAGGGGTCAACATATTTGTCCCATTTATGTCTCCTGGAAATTTACCATGTTGTTGGACTTAAAGTTTTTCGTTCTTTGCTTTTGTTGTCTGGATTTTTTTTCTTCTTTTCTTTTCATTGTTTAAGTCACTGTATGTGGAGCTCTCTCAGACAGTTTTTTATCCACATTTTTTGCACATTCACTAGACACAACACACCATGACGGCGTACCTATGCATGTAGTAATTTTATTTACATTTGGTAAAAAAAACAAACACCATAAAAATATATCTTGCTTTCACATATATACATTTAAATGCATTTCTATAACTATGTAGACAGGACAAATCTCAAGTACAGATGTGGCAACTGTATCATAGTGGCTAACCTTGAGATCTTTGATACAAGGCAGGACCTCTGAACACTACAAAGGACCAACTTCACACAGACTAAAGCTCCACAGAAGCTTATACATCAGAGGTGGTCTGGTTTCATCTTGGCAATTCTTCAATTCCTATTTGGAATCAGTTGTTTTTCCTGAACACCCATTAGGTAGATCTTACCAGTATTTGGCCCATAGTTAAAAAAAAAAAATCTGAGATTTTAGGAATACATTCATAATATTCTGGGGTGAAACATCAGAATGTTGAGAGAATACAGTTGTAACTTTTAGAAAATGTCATAATAATTTATAGATGACTATCCTTAGGCCCCATGAGGCAAATTTGTGATTTTGGACTACATAAGTAAAATAGAAGAAGTCATATTAGGAGAGTAATGTCTATTTGTAGAAAAACATATTATGAGAGCTACAATCAAAATATTATAAAGATTATAATTTAAAAAGTCATATAACATCAAAAAATAAAAACTGTAATTCTGTAAAGGATCACTCAAATACCCAGGTCATCACATACAAACTCTTTGTCACGCCCTTCGGTGTCACAAAGCGACACACTGGGCATCTTTTCTTATCTATGTGACTCACAGCTGAACCACATTGGAACATGTGGTGTTATATGGTCATAGTTAGGTTTAGGCAACAAAACTACTTGGTCAGGTTAAGATGAAAAATAATGTTTTGGGTTAAATTATGTATGTTTGTTACGTAACGTAACGCAACGCAACGTAACGTAACGTAACGTAACGTAACGTAATGTAATGTGAGGACTGTATATAAATTGTGTTTGGTAATATTAAACCAACACTGACTTTTGGATTCACACGGGATGTAGGTACGTAAGTTACTTAACGTTACATCGACAACGCTGACTTTGGATTCACACGGGATGTAGACACGTAAGTTACTTAATGTTGCGTCGACACAACACTGCCTTTTGGATTCACATGGGGTATAGATATGACAGTTAACTTAACGTTATGTCAGCACAGCATTCACTTTTGGATTCACACAGGACACAACCTGTGGGTCTCCTGGATCTCCTTTATCGTCTCTACACCACTCATGCTGCTCGGAGCAATATGTATTGCTGCGGATAGGTTTACATCAGAGTTAGCTGATAGCCTGGTAAGTCATAAAGATGCTAAAGGGTGCCTTTGGCGTCAATACCACATGCTGAGGGACGTAACAAAGCAGTGGTATTTAATGCCCTGGGAGTGAGAGGGGGCTGAAAAATCATATAACAAGAATAAAAGCCATGATATAAGAATAAAATGTCTTAAGAAAATGACGTTGGAATTTCTAGAAAAGGTCACAATGTTACATCATTTTACGATAAAATATGCATCCTGTTATGTGATGTCATTGTTTTCATCTCATTTATTGTCCTAAAACCTATAATGTCGTCACTGATGAAATCTATAACTTCAGCTCATCTGTATCCCTCATCTGACAGTAAAAGCTGACTGACTGTGTGACTACAGTATCAGCAGATGTAAGTATGTCAATAGTTTCACCACATTCTGACCTTATTGTTGAAATACTGACCTCTTTCTTGTAAAATTACAAATTTATTCCCACAACACAAAAAAAACCCAAACAATTCCCAAAATCTCAGCTTTTTTGTTTATTTTTTTAAAATTGGCCCTAATACTGGTAAGATCTGGCTCAGACTGAGGCGTGGGGTGCTTTAAGGTCACCATGGTCATTGGATCTGGAAGACCCCCTCACACGCTCATGACGTTAACACTGTGTGTGAGAGCAGGAGGAGTACAGGTACAGTAAGATGAAGCAGTCGATCAGGAGGATGGTGTAGAAGCATCTCTGCGTGTGCAAACTCCGACCTCTCTGGAAGCGAGTCAGTAACACGGCCAGCAGCAAAAAGAAGGTGGCGGTGTTCAGAAGGAGGAAGAGTCTTATGTAGGAGGCGGTGCTGGAGAGACCCTCGCTCCCTGCTGTGGCCACCATGTGAACCTCCTTGAATTTGCGGCCCTTGACAAAGGCCCCCTTCTTGTTTTTGCGGCCGTCTGTATAATCCACAAAGGCCCGCGTGTCTCCCTCTCCCTCCTCTGGACTGTCCTCATATGTACGTTTTGAAGTCCTCTGTCTCACCTTTTTCTCATTCGCCTCGATCTGTGCAAAAATGTCAGGTAGACTCTCTGAAAGCTTCTCCCCAAGGTTCATTTTCTTCCCCCCTTTACCCTTGCCCTGTTTCTTCGACATAGCAAACATCTTCTCTATGACCTCCTCCGTCTTCTTCTTGTCAGTGAACTGGAGGAGGCGCTCTGCAGTCTTGCGGAAGCTGGCAGTGTTTAGAACCCGTCCCAGGATGTGTCTCTCCATCTGCTGGAAGACGGGCTTGACATGCTGGAGGTTGTCCTCCATCACGTTGACGTATTCCTCTACTTCTTCAGGTGAGCTGTCCTCCACGGCCGCTGACTTCTCGAATACGATCTTCTTGTGGTCCAGCAGCACCATGGCGAACAGAGGCTTGCTGGTGACCTCTCCGGTCAGCAGGTAGATAGTGTAGGTGTGATCCTTGGTGGCCAGGTAGATATCCACTCTCTGGTCATCACCGCGCAGGCTGAAGCTCTGTACATCCACACCTGGTCCAAAGAAAATATAGGCCACCCTGGTGTGAGGATATCTCAATGGCATTGTGACGTTCACATAGTTGGAGCCATTATACGGGTACCCTCGAGGGTAATTCCAGTAACCTACCACTCCTTTGTTACTGTAGCCTGTGTCATCCATCCAGAACATCTTATATTTATCCTCACCATGTGATACAAATGCTCCATGAACGCCATCTACCTTTGTACTCTGGAATGGAAGTTCTGTGTTGTGAAAGAAGGCGCTCATGGCCCTGGTTGGGCTGTCTGGCTCCAGGTGGATGTGGTCCACAAGGAGCAGGAGCTGTGGGTGAAGAAGGAGCAGGTTTCTCTGGAAGCTCCTGATCTGTAGCTCTGGATTATAAGCGGAGTGTCCCTCGCCACGGATGAAGACCATTCCCTGTCTCTCCATAGCAGCTTCGACTTTGCCCTGGGCATCAGCCGCCAGTCCAGCTTTGTACTTTAACCACTTGGAATCACAGGCTTCCGTAACCTGTCCAGCCCACGGCTTAAAGCAACTCCCTGAGAGTGCAGAGCCAAACAACACTGCGTTGTTCAGCAAAGTGTACTTTGGTCCATACAGTGCCTCTGTGATGAATGGGACACCGTTGGGCGCGAAAGTGAAAGTGTTCTGATCAGGGTGCTCGTGACCAGCGTTAAAGTTCCTCCACCCTTTGATCCACTCTTTGTACTTGTTCATGTGGACGATATCAAAGATGGCGCGTCCTCCCAGCTTCCCCGACTTGAAGGAGAGAAAGGTGCGGTTGGTGTCAGAAGGTAAAGCACTGCCGTACGTCACAACGCCCCAGTCCTCAAAGTAGTGGAGTTGGGATGTTCCAAAATCCGATGGAGGCTTGGAAATCAGTCCTGGGTCATACCTGCAGAATACCATGAGAGGACAGATGTCAGCTGGATAAAATACCAACATGGACATCAATCATACACAACCACTGATGGAAAGTCTTAACAGATTAAAGATTTTCCAGAAGTTATTTTGTGACGACATGTTGCAATTTTACATCTTTTAAACCCACTTTTTATTCAACCTGCCTCATTTACATGTATTATATTTATGTAATTCCCTACGTTTTCCCAGAATGCCTTTTGGCAACCCTAAAAAAACACCCAGCTTAGGCCTTGCTGCTTCACACTGTTTTCATGCTAAAGTAATGCACCAGGATTCATATATAAGCCATGTACTCATGAATGCTGCGATTATGTGATGAATGCGCTGATGGAATTAAAGACAAAAGTATAAAGAGCAAAACTCCGCCTAAGGAGGCAGGTTAGGGTGGTGTATGGGTCAAACAAATGCACGACTTTTCTCCAGGAGACTGGTGTTCGTGTCCTGTGTAAAACCAAGTGAGTTCTTTGAGGTATGTTGTCATGACGTCACATTACATTAAGTACATAACTTGACGTTTAGTATGTAACCTGACATATCCACAGCCGTGCGTAATGACAGCTGCTCTGGAACCTCACTGCTGTGACACAGGTTGTTTCTTAATCGTATTTGTCACTGACAGGTCTAATGAGTGGTGAAGTAGAATGTTTTTAAATATTATACACATATGACTATTGTCACACATGTATACTGCCAGATATTAATACATACTTTCAACATATTGTACCACAGTAGCCAGAACTGTAATATTATTACTTTCAATAATGTTGTTGTAAGCTACTGTTATTACCTGCATCTCTCTCTCTGTCTCTCTCTGTCTCTCTCTGTCTCTCTCTGTCTCTCTCTCTCTCTCTCTCTGTCTCATTGTGTCATACGGATTACTGTTAATTTATTATGCTGATCTGTTTTGTACGACATCTATTGCACGTCTGTCCGTCCTGGAAGAGGGATCCCTCCTCAGTTGCTCTTCCTGAGGTTTCTACCGTTTTTTTCCCCCGTTAAAGGGGTTTTTTTGGGGAGTTTTTCCTTATCCGCTGTGAGGGTCATAAGGACAGAGGGATGTCGTATGCTGTAAAGCCCTGTGAGGCAAATTGTGATTTGTGATATTGGGCTTTATAAATAAAATTGATTGATTGATTGATTGAAGTATCAACATGAAAACGTATGTTTAAGGGCGTTTCTACATGCTTTTATGGTGGACTGTGGGGAAGTGCGGACTCAGCGAAGTCACTGGCAGGCCAGGAAAAAGTTCAGACACACCACTCCCTGTAGTGTCACAACATGTCGTTTTGTGAAATATAATCATTAGGTGTAGCCCTAGATTCAAATATCTTGACCATTATTGAAAATAAGACACATGGGAAGTATGTAAAAATGTAAGGTATTTTACCAGTAGATACAGTGGTTTTTGGGTGAATTTCCCCTTTAATAATAGCAAAACAAAAAAACACTGCGCTCATATATATTTCCTATTATTAAAACCAAATTCAGCAGCTTACCAGATGAACTCTGTGTGGAGAGTACACCATCGCTGTCCTTTTCCAGCCTGCCCCGGCCCCTCCGTCACCCTGTTTTGATGAATCAGTTCTGCCAGCCAGTTTCCACTGCCATTACGTAACACATAACGGTCCATGAAGACCAGCTGGCTCTCCGGCCCGTAGAACCAGTTGTAGTTGGAATCTGCAATGGCTACAGTCCGCTGAAATCCTGGTGACAGTGAAAACACAGAGATGACTTCAGTGGTGGCCATTCTTAAAGTTCTTAAACATTCTTAAACAAAGAAATAATGGGTGAATATGACAAATAAAATGCTCATGTATTGACTCATGTTGAAGTTTGTATGGTGGATTCTTTGTAAATTCTAACACAGTGCTATGACAGTGTATAAGGGCCATTGCAGATCAAAACAAATAAATACAGAGCCCAGGGAGGGGGTGATATGATGATGAAAGCTCAGAATTGTTGAGATTTAAGTCATAAATTTCAGATAAAAAGTCAGAAATTCTCTCCTATTATAAAGTTTGGAATTTGCGAGGCATGACTCAAAAATGATCTGAGATTAAAGTCACATATTTACAAGAAAAAGCTCAAAAAAGTGTTTATTTTTCATCTAAACCCCCTCAGCATGAATCTCAGTCCCCTCTGCTGTGACCCAGCTCAGTACCAAACCAAGTGCAAAATGTTCACACTGTTTTGTTGTCTGTAATTATGTAGGGAAACCTTGCACTCTGGTGGTAAGAAGGCTTCTTAGAAACCAGCTATAGTAACTACAGCATGTAATCACAGTAAATCATTTGTCAACTGAAAAAAATCGTAAAACAAAAACAGAAACACTCTGTCAAGTAAAGTCTCTTCACACTATCCCTGTGAGCATGGTTCCACAAGTGGCAAATTCTTTGAGATATTTATTATAGGAATTAAGGTAATGCTATTGAGGGTTAAGCATGGATTATTTGCAATGAAATGAACAGGGGTGCTAACATTCAGTACTGGCATGGAGCTACGATGTACATGTTTTTGCATTTGCTTTCTGTCAACTGAATGTCAACACACAAAGATGCGCAGTGAGAGGACAATAACCAAAACAACTGACACTTTCCATTCAGTGCTTATAATTTAACAGACCCATAACTCCTTCCAACTTGCATATCAACCAACATTACAGTTCCTTTCAGTGCTCATCCACTATGTTACTACCACTCTCTTAGTATGGTTTATTTGGGCTCGTATGAAAGCAGTCAATCGAACCCTGGTGCATAAATACACACATCAGACGCATTAAACTGCTGCATAAACTTCTGTCAGTCACTGGAATACGAATAGTCCATCAGGACCTATTCCTGATGATGCAAGATGGCAATGGCCTGTCTGAACAATGTTTCAATCCTGTCAGATTGTAAAACTTAACATAATGTGTTTAGTCCTCTTGGTTTGTTCATTAAAAAGTCAGAGTGAACAGGAATGGACCAGAACTAAAAAGCAACAAAGTTCATTTTTTCCCCCTTGGTTTGGACCAATTGAACTGAACTACAGGTGTAAAAGCACTCTGAAGCTCCTTTCCCACTGGGCAGATAACCCACAAACACCCACTAACGTCTGGCTTTTCTTTTGGAAATATTACAATATGCATTCATACTTGGGACAGATGACTACAGGAGTTACAGGTATTTATCAGCTCCAGCTCTTATCACTTCCAATCAGCAGTAATGGAAATACAACACCTGGGTGCACATGCTACTTCTCACTCCTTATGCAGTGCAGTGCAATGACGTCTCCTTCCAAGCAGCGCTCGACAATCATTCAAAATTAGTCAGAAAAGATCTACATAATCAGCACTGTTTTCAAGGTGGACACCCTAGATTAGTGTCACCAATTCAGTATCTGAACAAATGTCTCCTCCTCTGTTCATGAGTTATGATGTTGACTAATGGCCAGTGAAGTGTTTTTGCAGAAGATTACAATGTCGAAGTGAAGCTGACCTTTGACCTTTTGGATATGAAATGTCGTCAATTCATCATTTGATCCTATTGGACCATTGTGGGAACTTTTGTCATACTAAGCGTATGAATTCTTAAATTATGGCCAAACACATGTTGTGTGAGGTCACAGTTACTTTTAACCTTTGACCACCAAACTCATCAGTTCATTCTTGACTCAATGTGGATGTTTGCGCCAAATTTGAAAAAATTCTCTCATGTTCTTGAGATATTCCGTTCACAAGAATGAGACGGATGCAAGGTCATGGTAACCTTGACCTTTCACCACCAAAATCTAATCAGTTCCTCCTTGAGTCCAAAAAGTCTGTTCTTGAGATATGGTGTTCACAAGAATAGGATAGATGGACATTTTTAGCAGTTTTTTCTCCATTTAATAAACCTGTATATATATGCTAATTCTGGTGGAAAATTCCTATTACCGCCATTTGCTACTTAACTTAGTAGGTGATTACACTTAAACCCCTTTTAGTGCTTACAAGTCAACTGACATTGTAACTGACACAAATGCTCCAATTGGCATTCTGACATCTTTATCTCTTAGACTCCAAGTGACGCTTCCACTGCTTTCATTCGAACTCGCAGTGACTTTTTGGAGCACTTCCACAGAAATGTCCAACTCCTTTGATCACTCACATCTGTTAGGGAACACACAAGCATCCTCACACACGAGAGGAGACCATTCCTCCTGACATTTCTCTCAGCACACTCATGTTGCCATTGTGACTGTGGATCCAAGGCTCTCCTGGCTGATATAATTAGAGGTGCTTTCTGAGTGCAGCAGTGCTGCTCAGCCACAATACAGAAACGGTTAGCAGGGGGCTGTGAAATGTCCGAGCCTGACCTAGGGGCCCCTCCTCCGCTGCTGCCCTCCCTCTGACCTTCAGACGAAACTTCCAGGACACCACATTTCCCTGCAGGTCTCAGCTCAGCTTTGAAAGGCATCCAGGAAGGTAATAACTACACGCATGCATACCCCTTATCAGCTCAGAGGAGAGACTACTCTCTGATGTGGCAGCCTGAGGTTATTTTCACGTCTGATCTAACATATTTAACGTTTTGGAGAGAGCACTCTCGTAAGGACTAACTGGATGTGTCAGCCATTCATAGCTATGTAAACCCTTACTTACGGATTGTTGACCTGCTTTGTATTTGGCTACCTTAATGTATCTACTGCAGTGAAAAGTGTGCCACATCAATTTTCAGCTTTTGAAAAAGTAAATAAGTATAGTCGCCACAGCAGGTAGAGTGACAGTTACCAGGCAGGATAGTCCTGTACAGGAAGGCGAAGTGTTTGAGGAGCCAGGGGTGGTCGAAGTGGCTGATGCTAAAGTGGCGCTGCACCAGGAACATGTACTGGAACAAAGAGCGGGTGGTGTAAGTCCCGTAGGCCACTCCTTCATACAGGGAACCATCCGTCACATCGCGCAGAAGGACCATGGACTTCTCCATGATAGACAGGGCCTGCTTCGTCCACAGGTAGGCCTCCTGGAGGTAACCTGCAACACAGGAAGTTGAGATGGTTTCACAGGTTAAATACAATCTGAGATCCCCTGTTTCTCAAATGCTCAAAGAGTTTCACCAAACATGCAATGCTGAAGACCTTTTTCCAAAACATGCTGTAGTGTCTTGGATGTGTTTCTACCATTTTGGCAGTCTTTGGTCCATTTCAATGTGATATGAAAATAAAGCTGCAGAGAGCAGTATAGATGCTAATATAACATTAAGTACAAACAGATTAATATCTTCAAATAAATTACCAAAGCATAGGTAAACCATAGCCATAAATCCCATTGTTTCAAAGTAAAATGCTTGAAGTGCATCTTTAGTGCCTTCCGATGGCAGATTCATGACATATTTTACACAGTAATTCAAGGTCCACAGTCGCACATAATTTGGCCCGGACAGATCTTTGGTAACATTGTGGAAAAAATGTTGAAAATGATTGCCTAACAGTTGTCGTGATTGTTGAAGGATGTCAAAATCTTTTCAGGGGCTGTTGGATAGAGCAAATGTAAAATATCTCAAACACACCAGACTATAAATACCTAGAATTGTGACATTTCCCCCTTTAAGTTAAGAATAGGTCCTCGTAAAGATAAAAGTTATTCACAAAGCATCTTAGACCTTGAAACAGCTCCTAAGCTGAAACTGTTAGGAGCAGGGAGGAGGACTTTTAAGAGGTTCAAGAGTTTCTCAAACAGAGGAGAAAATGGGAGGGAAACAAAGAGGTGGTAGAAATATTCTCCAAACACTGCATGACAGCAAGTTAATGAAATGCTACAAATTAGATCATGCAAGGACAATGTTTGTGGTCGATTTAATTGGAGATGCAGGGGGACAAAAGTTCTGCAGTCCACACAGTTATGGTCATTGTCAAATCTGCACCAAATTTGGCAGAAAAGCTCTAAGTTTGTGTGAGTAAGTATGAGTTACACTGGTCCAGCTTTGGTCAGTTATGATTGGGCAATGTCTGACAATGGCGTCATCCAACGGCCCAATCCTACTATCAATGGTAAAATGCTTTTTATAGAGTGATCCATGTACCAAATTCGGTAAGGACTGGGACAAAGTTGTATAAGTGGTGATAAGCCAAATTTGAGAAAAACAGAAAATCGAGTTGGGTACAAATGCTCATGGCCAGTAGCAATAGGATATGGCAGTACCCAAGGAATCCATTGAAAATAGCATCTCACGTCTATGACTTAGATTTCTTGAAGTATTAGCAACAACATACAGAGGGCTATTGCTAGCTACATGGTGGCACCAGTTATCTCACTTTTGAATAAGAGAAGCAGATAGCCTAACCAGTGGGACCATTTAACCTAAGTACGATTGCATCAACATGCTTTAAAAATGGCTAGCAGCATATTATATCTGTAATTTGTAGCATGGGCTAAATTGGACAATGTTGCACATGGCTGTTCCTAATGTCAGCAAGAGGTTAACTGCTTGAGAGCTTCAGCTATCTCTATGTGCATATCTTGGACTAAAGCTACAGGAAACAGCAGAAAGAGGGGAAATGCCCACAACAATTTAAGGTCAGATATCTTTAGACAGAACTCTCTACTGTTTCTGTTTCTGTTCATACGATTCATGATTTATGATCTACTCTCTTCAAGACAAATAAAAGCCAATGCTGGAATGGAGAATTACATTTCTGGCACAAAGGGGAAGCACATTGTTTTCATATGGATACATTCAATCTGAAGTAAGCAAGCTGTTTTCACATTAAGAAATATATTCTCACTAAAAACCTCATCAAAAGTGCCCTGGCCTACAAGTATTCTACAACGTACCTAGCCAATAATAGACTTTTTTGTACAAAACGGGAGAGCAGTAATCCTCTTTGCAAGCAGGGGCCATGAAAAGTGCTCCACTTACTGAGAGGGACTTAAAAGGAGAGATCCTGAATTACAAAGTGACTATAGCCCGGCGTTTTATAGTATACCCGCGTGTGTTATGTCATGAATGGAATTTATGAAAAACAGCATTGCAGCCAACAATGTCTCCTTAGTCTGTTACCTAAAGAAACCTTCCACACACACTTCACTGTGGCTATGGAAAGCATGACACCACTATGGCACACTACACCATGTATACTCTCTCTCACACACACACACACACACACACACTGGATCACACACATAGACTTTACTATGAGAACAAGCGACCACATAAACACTCCAGCCACAGTTCATTGAGGAATCCCGAGGCCATCGGCGGTAACCGGCCTGCACCCGCCCAGTATGCCGAGTCCGCCCACTGGAGTCGTCCCCAACAGTGTTTGGTTTGGGCTTGGGGACCGCTGGCCTACACAGAGCAGGTATTTACCATCAAACAGGAACTCTTGGCACGCACAAAGACCATATTTACACAAACAGAGCTTCACCAGCGCTCGCACAGTCCAGGGCCACACTTCATAGCAGCTCAGGCTTTGAGTCTCATCAGTTCTTTCCTCAAAAGTAAAGACATCATAAAAATTAAATTCTTATAATTTCTTTAAAAATACACACAATCTGTCAATGCCTTGGACTACCATAGCCCTAGAAATGCTCAATAGTCTGGTTAAAATTAATTAAATCTCTTATTTATTTAAAGTTGCATTCATTATGGGTTTTTTTTGGCCACTTGAGGGCAAAAGAACAATTTGAAAATGTAAGTTGTGTGTGTCTTACAAAGTTTTGGATTCTGTTTTTGGCTACCATTAGAAAACAGCAATGTTGGGGAAGCTACTTTAGCTAGTTAAGCTATGAGCTACTCTTCATTTTAAGCTACATTACAGTATCATCAATTTCAGAGTCCTAGCCACATTACAAATTTAAGTTTAATACTCTCCTTTCAGCTCGTTTCAGTCATCAACAACCACAAAATGTCTGCTTTTTCAGCTTGCTAAATGTTGGGCTTTGCCAGCTAGTTGCTAACAGTTGCTAACAGCGAGTTCATCTGACCTTTTTTTTGTTGATCAACACAGCTGCTTTGCATTTCTGCACACAAGGTGGATACAGACGGAATAACAAAAAAAAGAGAACAAAACAATAAGCTAAAAGAGGCTAAAAAGACGATTTTTAAATTCTGGGCTGATACCGATGTTTAAAATGACAATTTGGCCGATAGCTGATACCCACACTAATGTTTTTTTAATTGTTGTTTATTTTCTTTTGTTGTATTTTACCCCCCCCCCCTTTTTTTTTGCCAGGGAAACAAAGAAATCTATATTATTAAAAAAAAATGTAACTGTTTTAAAGTAATTAAGCTCTTCACTACACTGTCTGAATGAGCACAAAATTAATCATACAAGTTTATGAAACAGCCTTTAATATAACCTTTGCTTCAAGTGCCTTATTATTAGTTTCTCTCTCTACATTTTACAAGATTACATTGAACACATCGCAAAAATGTTATAATTTACTTGCTCAGTACTCATTTTTACTGTATACAGCTTGAACGCATCATAATGTAACTCAGTGCAACCTCCTTGAGTTGTTAGTTGCAGCCACTGGCTGCTTAGAGCTAATGTTAACTAGCTCTCCTAATTTTAACACAGATTTGTGGTTCACAGTGTAGCATTATCAGGGTAACAATAGGGTGCGTCCTCTGACGTGACAATAGTAGGTTTACTGTGTCCTTTCGTCACAAAGACGTCCCAGGACCTGGGGAAGATCTCTGTTTACCCCAAATGCTTTTTACTTTTTGCTACTTGCCATCTCATCACACAACAGTGAGATCACAGAGCCCACTTGTCCAACAGTCAGTTTATTCTTCTTTTACCTCATCTTATTTGCCAATAGGCCAATGACAGTCAACAAGGTGAATATTGTCCGTCACTGATGTTCAGCCAATAAATCGGTGCACCCCTACAAAAAAAGCTACACAGAGCTGATGAGAACTGCATTTAATTTTATTTCTCTGTGGGTTTCCTTTGTGGAGCTTTTAAAATCAGTTTTTCTCTTCTATTGCCAGCTTTTAAAAATAGTATAACCACAACTCATCATAACACCCTGTGTAAAGTAGAGATTTCAGCCTTCGCCACGTAGACAATGATGCATTTAAGATTTTCAGCAGAAACATAAGCAGCTTGTCAGTAAAAACATATATAAAATTCATAAAAAACAGAAGAGAAACTGGCCAGTTAGCAGGAATGATGACACTCACCATAACTGAACAAAGAAAAAGGAAGTATTATGTACTGAAACTCCAACGTCATCAACACAAAATCCTAGGAAAACCATGACACAGTCCTTGACGTGCAATTACACCACAGCAATTACTGCAATACCAAAGACGTCATCAAAAAATAAGAAAAAAAAAAAAAAGAGAATCATCCTGTGAACCCACATTAAAAGGAAAACACATACCAGACAAACGACATCACATGCACATCGTGTACAGTGACTCTCTGGGTTCAGCTCTAATTTCCCCTGTTTTCCCACAGTCTAATAATGGGGCTAGTTTGCCTAATGACTAGCAGAGGGGATAATGCTGCTGTCAGGCTGAGGGCTTAGGCCTGACTGTCTCCCATGCTGTTAGCCAGGGTGCTGGTTCTGGGCACCCAGATCCCTCACTCAGCACACATTATGTCCAGAGGAATGTGAAAGGTCAACAGATTTATTTCCAACAACGCTCTTTAACTTACTCTCTGCTCCTTCAGTGTGTCTGCACATCAGAACATCACACACAGTTAGCAGGGTGCAATAGCAAAGGATTAAGGACCTGGTCATTTTTTTTTGTAATCTATTTTACATTAGGGGCAGGACAGAGTCAGTAATGAAATACAATATTTCCCACAGTCAATTGTGGGGGATTTGCATTCATGTGAGGTGGTACAGGTACGCAGTCTTGCTTTAAACTGCAAGCAGTAACAGAGGAAATTAATGGAGCCAAGAGTTTTTAAGGAAGCAATGTTGAGAGTGTAGCTATTAAAGCTAAATGCTACTCCTCACTGAAAGGAACAACACTACACCTCTGCTCTCTGGCTGTCCTCTTGATCTTATTTCCACCACTTGTTTAAAAACTGTTTTTCAACTGATTTGCTGAGGAAGTTGATCTCTAACCTGCCTTTTTTGATTTTAGAAAAAAAAAAGTTTTTTTAACAGATTAATGGTTTCCTCTGTGACAACACTGTGTTTGAAAAATTCCAGTCTGGTTTTTAAGGCCCAACACAGTTCGCAAACAGCTCTAGTCAAAGTTGTGAATGACCTCAGAATGAATACCGATTAGTAAAAGTTCTCTGCTTCTCCTGTTATATCTTGTGCTGCATTCGATACTGTACATCATGATATTCTGCTGGGGTCTCTCTGGCACAGTTCTTAAATGGTCGACAATTCTATGTGGTCATGGATGAGGGCTACCCTGATAAAAGAGACTTGACATGTGGTATTCCACAGGGCTCAATCTCAGGCCCAATTCTTTTCAGTCTGTACATGTTACCACTTGGACAATATTAAAAGAAATTGCAATATCAATTTCCATAATTATGCAGACAACACCCAGCATGTATCATTGTAAGCTCAAAGGATTATACAACTTGATTGCATGCATCTCTGACATAAGGCTGTGGATGACTCGGAACTTTCTACAGTTAAGTCATGACAAAACTGAGATTCTAGATATTGCAGCAAAAGCTACGAGAGAAAACCTGTCTGACCACTTTCCGTTATTTGCACTAAACACTAGCAAACAGATAAAAAAAACCTTGGCATCATCACTGACTCTGGCCTAAATTCTGAATGTTATAATAAAATGACTAAAGTGTCTTTCTATCATTTAAGGAATACTGCCAGTCATGCCATTTTTCTTACAGGCAGACATAGAAAAGTTAATAGATGCCTTTATTTCCAGCAGACTGGACTACTGTAACCCTCTGCTGTCTAGTGTGTCCAAGAAAATTAATATGATAATGAATTCAATCAGTATTTTGTGATGTGGTTTACAAAACAAATCAATCTGTCAGCCTACAGTTCCATACTCTTGTTTAATATGGCATTATCCTCCAATTTAATTTGGAATAAGGGAAATTGACATTACAGTATCTTCACCTAACTTTCCAAATGGTTTAAAGGACTGAAATATGACATTCAGAGCATATCTGTGTGATCTGGGATTGCATGCACACGGCTAACAACATGGAGGTGGCTAAGCTGGCAGCTAGCAGCTAATGGCGCTAACAGCACAAATAATGTTAATGACAGCAACAATGCAGACAGAGCTAACAGCGTTAACGTGGAGCAGAGAGGAAGCCCCCCAGGAACAGTGTCAGGCTTTAAAGCCAATTTTGCATGTGGCCAAAAGTGAAATTACACTGTCACATGATGCCATGAGGCCCAAAAGACTTTTTCCCATAGACTTACATTGTGAAAGAGATGCCTGTAAAAAAGGGGAAACATTTTTTCGAGTATCAAGCAAAATGACTTTTTTCACTATGAGGGTATGATCCCTTTCATCTGATAACATTTTGAAAGTCTACAAAAGTTGCACAACAAAATAATTTTATCCCCATTCAAGTTAGCGGAGTTGTAAACTCTAAGGTAGCCATTTGACCAGTGGAAGTTAGCTGCTTGGCCGCACTTGGCTGTGCTCCATCGCAATAAGCCTCAAGTGCGCTTGCTCTATGGGACCAACAATGTGGAAGATCCAGGTAATTTCATACTGCGGAAACAAGAGATTTTTTGGCTTCATGAGCAATTTTCATGGTGGAGTACAGAGCGACAGGAATAAGATAGCAAGTAGGATATACACACAGGGACTCACATGCACTTACATGCATGCACAGCCAGATTGGCTACCAGAACAAAGAATAGAGAAGCTCAGATTACAACACACACAGAGGAAGAGTAAGTTCAGTCTCTGCTTAGGATGCCATTACTCCACTAAACCTTTACATTGTAAGTAGTTACTTCGTGCTATTTTAATCCTCTGAACGTGCATACATCTCCTTTAACAGGATTCCAAGCTGTTTTATAAGCACTTAAGCCGACCTAAGTATTGACTGTCACATCCATAGTCAATAATGCATCACTTTGGCAGACATTTGGCCGAGGGTGTGACAGAAAGGGAGTAGGGGTTCCCTGTAGATTAACTGTGAATAAACTGTACACAGCTCTGTCTAACTGAACATTCAGCTTCAAGGCACCGACAAGCAAACACCTGTATCTGGAATGTGCTGCTGCCTTCTTATGTGGTTATCTACACTGAAGTCTGTCAGCATGTCCCAGGAACTAAACTCAGAGACTCATATTTCCAAATTCAGTGAGTGGCACATGAACTGTTCATTGTAACAGCGTGTTATTTTAGGGCCCAAAATAATGAAAAAACAATAACTTAGTCCAAAATGTCAGAAATGGGCTTAAAGCCTGTGTCAGATAACCAATGAAGAAAAAGAAGACAGAGTTTGTTCTTCTTTTCTGGTTGTGCTTATTGGAAACTTTCCATTTATTCATCTTGGCAGAACAATATTTGGACGTAATGTCATCTCTTTGCACAGGAAATGAATGATGCATAGAAGATAGTGGAATGCAGTCAGGCCTCTGCACAGTTTTAGATGAGGCACTTGAGACAGCCTGCTAAACGAAGCAGCTAAAATGAGAGTTTTTTTTTTTTTATCATTGCAAATACATCATATGTTAGCAATCTTTTAAGAAGCTATTTTCTGCTAGGTATAAAGCTATCATCTCCACATGAAGTCTGCTTTAAAGGACGCTTAATAAATAAAACCTGTCATAAACAGAGCACCCCAGCAGCAGCTGAGCTTAATCCCTCACAGGTAACATAGACCGGCAGAGCCTGGTGTAGCAAACTCACTTTTTCCTGGGCTTGACGCAAACTGAAGTGAAGCAAAAACAGGTCAGGCTATAACTCTCCTGAGTGTTCACAGAGCTTTGCGCCTGTTGTTGCCCTCTAGAAAAAAGCCTCAAATAAAACCACTGTGACCACAGCAGTTCTCTGTAAGCCAGCTGTCATTTAGTTCACATCAGGACTGGATCTTTTGTACCAGAAATCAAATCCCTGTAAGCAAAGCAAGCTGCCCTGCAGGCGTTTACCTTCAGATGGCCTTTCTCTGCTGCTACTCAAAATATTCGGTGCAGGATATTGAGGCAAAAAGAGACATTAGGCAGTGAATAATCATGCGAGGTCTCACAAAGAGAATAAGGACCAAACCTTTTATGCACAATGTGGCAGAGTTATGTGAGGAACCTCATCTGGAGAACAATTACAGAGGATTAAGTGCAGCCATGGCAGATAACCTCGGGCTGACTTCACTGAAATTCCAGTCAAAGTTTCTCTCAGAAGCAAACTGAGGTTGGCAAGTCTCACCAGCCAAATTAGGAGACATGACCCATACCATATACAGTACATATATGTACTTTTAGTCTGAAGACCTGGTGGTGTGCTGTCATTGAATATTAGAGCTATTACATTAGAAAACCAAGAACTGAAAACTACTGATGAACTTGATAAAAAGTTAGTACGGTAAGTGGACTTTAAGTTAAGGGATTACTTTTGTTCATCGATTTACACACTGAAGGACACATTTAACAGACATCGTTGAAGGACTAAGTCGACCTACCTTTAAGGGCTGAAATAATAGGCTAGTTCACTGATTAGCTGACAGAAAATTAATTGACAACTATTTTGATAAACAAAGAATCATTTTAGTCATTTTTCGATTCCAGCTTTTCAAACTGAACAGAGTCAAGATTTTTTTTGACAAAACGATGGATTTATTGAGAAATATATTGCCAAATTAATCAGTAACAAAAATAATCATTAAACCTTAGCTGATTTTCTATCAGAAGCTTTTGACCATGTGTTTGGTCCTGTGTGTGTATGTGTGTATTTGTCTGTTCACAGCCAATCTCACAAACTACTGGACCCATCAGCCTAATATTTTGTGTGTATGACTGTATGCTGTATGTAAGGACGTCTTGTGGTTGCAGTGATTCATAATTGTTGAAAAATCTGTTCTATTGACTATTTTATACCGTCATTGACTGCTGACTCCTTATACTTCTAAACCGGCCGGTAAGGAACGCAAGTACTGAAATCACAAGGCAAAAGGCATTTCCAGCAAGCCTCTGACGTCACAAGCAAACATAGAGAGCCAAAAACGGTGGTGGCTAGCAGTGGTAGACACGTTTAATGTGCTTATAGCGCTCTTATGCTTCAAAATCATTATCAGCAGTAACCACTGCATGATGCAGTGTAGAGCTGTGGTGTTAAGCCAGCCAGTAGAAATGATGGGATGATGGAGGATGTGACTTAATTCTCAGCTCAGGACGCCATTACTCCACTGTATATACAGTTATGCAAACCTGGATGTTCAGTAACCAGACCATTATACTATTCTATGCACCTTTCAATTACTGTCATGCACACATGCTGGTCACACTGCCTGCCCTCCACTCCCTATTCCCCACCATTATACCCCCAGACACACCTGGCAGAGATCTGCAGATCTCTACTGAGTGCACTTGACTAGTTCAACCTGCCATCCATCTAAATCTACCTGTAATTTCACAAACCTTTTATATAGGTTATTGTGTGAACTTTGAGACTCCAACAGATCAGAATAAACTGATTCTTGTAAACTCTTGTGAGTAAGATAGAGTGGGTGAGTCAAATTAAATCATTAAAAAAAGCTGCAGTGAGCAAGTATGACTTCATATTCACTGAGCAGTATTGGCAATTCTCTTCAAGGGAGGCTAGCTAATGTGGTCTGAAAAATTGTTATATCTGTCACCAGGTCAGTTAAAGGAGACGCTAAAGGAGTCTGCCAAAAGATCTGTAACATTTGCTGTATCTTGGAGGTACAGTAGATATGAATAAGTATTTCTAAACTAAAGCTACAAATATTACTGAGCTAATATCCCAAACCGATATTTAATATCTCAAAATCTGGTGCTCTATCTCAATAATTAAATATTTGAGTATGTCCTTTTACAACTGCAGTCTTAGTAAGGCTTTTACTGAGAATCACCCTTCACACCATGTGAGACTAAACCTCTACAGTGAAAACCAGACTAATGAAATTCCTTTAGTTAAGATGAAGCTTCTTAATGCTGAGCGAGGCAGGTTTCTAACCCTTATGCTCCCACACAGAGCTGGAACAAGTTTGCTGACTGAGTGAAGGGAGTCAAAAAACTTTTGACATATCAAAAGCTATGGTTTTTCACAAAGGCATACGTGAAACTGAAATATCAGAAAACACAAGGAATCCTCCTTTGGGGAATATAAATATTTCTATCAAATATCATGACAATCTTAGCCACTGGTTGTAAAGGTTTCTTGTGCATTGGTCAGATGGTACATACTGACCTACATGCTCATCTTTCGGCCCACTGCCTTGAGGGCAAAGACATACAGTAGACACATTACAAAGACATGAATCTCTATCCACTAACCTTGGGTCATGTAAACCAGGCTTCCTGTGAGCAGAGCCACACAGTTGGTGGGCTGATGGTTGTGTAGGTACTGGAACCCCCAGCCTCGGACGTATGACTTCTCATACATTAGGCGTGACGCGTTGCCGATCACCTGTAGGAAACGCTCCTGTTGGCCCTTGTTCAAGTACTCATACAGGAAGTCATAAGCAGTGGCAAACCCGACCAGAGAGTGCGCCAGAGGAACTTCATCCCAGGGGGCATCTTTAACCAACCTGCAATACAAACACCAACACAAGTCTAAAGGCAAGGCATATGTGGAGCACGTGGAAAATAAACATTCAATGATAATCAGGTGTTAAATTTTCACCCTTTAAATGAAGTCCTGGCAAATGTTTGTTTGACGTTTTCTTTGCAAAGCCTTTTAATTATCTTTACCACAGCTGTAAAACATCTATTCACTTTGAAAGCAAAAATAAAGATGCTAAGAAGCATTTTGTACCGCAACTGCTGCACCATTGCTTACCAATAAAAAGACTCATAATGAGACATTTAAAGTGTAGTGTAAGCAAATTCCCTCCTGATTAAGAGGCGCTAGGATCTAAGAGTGCTGACTTCTGTGAGTTTTAGGAGTGCAAAGTGTTGTAAAAGAGTGAAAGGTGTTCTGTAATCATTCTTCCCACTTTAAAGAGAAAGGAACTGAAGATGTGGTGGTGAAACCAAATGCTGCATTTGAAAGCAGCCCTTTTATGCTTTGACTTATTTTCTGTCAGGTATATGTGTTAAAATGTTGGACGTTCATACTAAATGTGACCAAAGTTTCAGATAATGGGGTTAACGTATTTATTCCATGATCGGATCAATACTCGATTCTGATTGGCTGCAGGGCGTCCGTCAAAACCTTTTAACACCAAGTAGTTCCAGTGAAACTGTTCACTGCTCTAAATTAAGATAAGATATACTTTATTGATCCCCCAGAGGGGAAATTCAAATCCATGCCTCCATAATAGTAGCAGTAACAACAGGGATGCGGTCAAAGCCCTTGTTTACAATTTATTCCAACACTGATTGTAGTCCTTCAGTATCTCATCCTCTGAACACCACAGGATGCAGACTGAAACACACAAGCTCCAAGCTAACTTAGTGATACTATGTATCACATCAGTGATCATCTCACATCCAATTACTATTCAATTTGCAACGTAAGGCTGCTGCAGACATTAACATACCGTTTGTTCATAAAGTTCTTAATATTGATTTTGAGACAATGTCATGGCTGGATGGCTAGCTAGTCTTATTGTTAACTGTTTGTCAACTGTACGCAATGTAATTGACTTGGTAGCATAATGTTAGCTTTCTGGCTAATAGCTGAGCCACAGGGTTCTAGGACAAGAAATATCTCTAGTTGCTGAGTTGTTTCTAAGGTTCGTCCTATTTACTGGAGTAGTGAATAACATTTCCATTGCATAAGAACCGTATGGGGTGGTAATGATTGTTCCAGGTATTGGGTAAACCCTCAGGTGTCAGCAAGAAAAACGAGTTATGGCTTGTGAAAAACTTTTGATTTTGATAGCAAAAGGCATGAAAATATAAATGAAATTCTTGTTCTTGTTTTTTTTTCTTTGGGAAGAGATCATGGTATGAGCGGAAAAATTGCTCTTAGAGGCGCTGATTATAAGGAAATAATGGCCTTCGCACTGCACGTCAGATGGTTCACTCCTCTACGTTGGCAATTAATTCCTGATAATGAACACCTTGTTGGGCATTATCCCTCATGCACAAGTAACCCTGTAGCCAGCAAAATTCTCAGGCCTCAGACAATTCTGAATACTTTGTTTTTCCAAGATTTTTCCGACTTCACACGTTACACGCTGATGTCAACTCATGATGGATTTCGTTATGTGGCCATCTGCTCCAGGCATACACTGCTACATGGAGCTACATCTAATCTTACATGGATTGGCCCCTCAGTATCTGGCGGGGCTGTTAAAAACTCACAATCCAGTCAGAGCCCTTAGGTCTTCAGGTGATCTGCTGCTTGAAGTGCCCAGATCAAGGCTTAAAACTAAAGGCGATCGAGCATTTTCAGTGGCTGCTCCCAAGCTCTGGAATAGCTTGCCATTGCATGTTAGACATGCAGAATCCCTTGGAAGATTTAAATCATCGTTAAAAACTCACCTTTTCTCATTAGCTTTTGAACCCGTTGTGAGCCAGACTTGACTCTGTGCAATATATGTATGCTCTGTCTCAGTTGTTTTTTTTGTTTTTTTTTTAATGTGTAATTGATGTTGTTGTCTGTTTTTTTTTTTTTTTTTGTATTTTGTATCTGTTCTTATATTTTGGTATTTATCATTCTATTTATGTGGTATTGTAATTTTCAGTGTTCTTGAAAAGCACTTTGGTGACTTCTGTCTTTTTAAATGTGCTATAGAAATAAATGTGACCTTGACCTTGACCTACATGCTAATGTCAGGGAAACATAATCTTGGTTGTCTTGTTTTAAAATTCTCCCCTTTTTTGGATCATATTCTTGCTGGAACATGTCTGGTTGTGGAGAAGTTGGTTTACAAGCTTTTACTGGTCATTTTTCAGGATAGAAAGTTCTGCTATATTCTGTTACAGTCATTCCCCGGCTGCGAGTACACTGCTACATGTAGCTGCATGCTAATAACATGTAATCTTGGTTACTAACGTTGTTCACTTATTCCTGATTTCGAAACATGTAGGGTTGTGAAAGTTTTATTGGTGATTTTTCACGGTAGAAAGTGCCACTATACTCCACTGCAGTCATTCACTGGCTGCAACTGAATGACAGCGCTGCACAGATGTCGAAAGTGCAGATATGTAGATAGATCCAAAAATGCTGACTCGTCAGAGCAAACTGGACTTTTTTGTCTTAAAGTGACAAACACTAAAACATGTAAACATGTTCTAATAAAGCCCCGAAATATAAATATGAAACTTAAAATGAGCATAATAGACCCCCTTTAAACTTCCCTGAGTCGAATCAATAAATCATGTTCTGACACAGGTATTCTGTTGAAATCTGACAGAGCACCTAGGCCATGATGTCCCCTCTGGTCTAGCCACTGATCATTGATGCTTTCTTTCAAAGGAGCTTATGAAAAAGTGAACCTATTGGAGGTTGGAGGCCATACATTGTAAGTTAGTTTTGTATCTGCTTCAGCACTTGATATTGCAAGTATTAATCTCCATGACCTTCACAAAGTTAAGAAATATAAATTTGTTAACATTCAAAAAAAGAGAGAAGCAAGAGAAAATTACACAAAATCTAAGCAGCTCACATATATTATCCATGGCCTAACAACTTTGACCATTTGCTTTGGACTGCATTAGTCTACACAGTGTTATGTGTCTGAATATATTACTATAAGGAAATGAATTCAGTATTTAGAGGCATCTCAATACCAGAATGTTCCTCCCTTGTTGAATCAGTTTTTCACTGACATCCCTTAAACACATGTTCAAATGTTAACAATGATATTTAATGTCATGTTCTTTTACTTAAAGAGCATACGTTTGATGTTGGTGATGCATGGTTTCCACATGTTAAGTGGCAGCTGAGATTTATTTGAAAATCATTTTCAGTCTGGCCATGCAAATGAACACCAAATGGATAGCTTCTTTATGCTGCAATATGTCCATAAGGCAAAAAGGAAGACTATCAATGTAAGAGATGCCAAGTTGCAGTTGGACTGTACACTGAATAATGCCAAAGCACATAATCTCACTTCTGTATGTTTGCACAGACTGTGTAAAAAGAAAAAAACACAAAAAGAAGCAGGCACCAGTATGCCACAAAGTAGAAGTTCCCCGTCTGAACATGGTTCCTGGAGTTGTTGGAGACATAATTGAAGGTCATGAATACCACAGCTGACTGATTCCTGGAGCCACTCTGCACAAACTCTTCAGAGGTTCAGTGACCATAATAAAAGTGCGGCCAAGGAGAAAACTCACAGTGTGCTCTTAAGATGTGAAAACACATGCTCAGTGGCTTCACGTTTCTGCACTGTGGCACAAGCACTGATATGGTAAATAATGTCCTGCAAATTGCATTAATACCACACTGTTTAAACCCCCCCTCAAGAAATGAGCTGAGGGAAAATCCCCTTCCACCTGTTCAATGGCTGGAGGCAACACAGCAGCCATGTAGCAAAATGAGAGGGATTATGCTGCTCACATGAAAGAGGAGGGGGGTGCACCTGTAAGAGTTCAGCCAAAAAAGTTACATGTAAGGGAATACTTCGAAAATGATCACTTGTATATCCATTACTCAGCCCAAGTTTCATTCAATTTAAAAAGGAAACTGTGTTTTTGTGGCATGCCTCCACAGTGAACGAAAAATCCAGAAAACAGAGAAAATACTTTATGAATTGAAGTAAAACAGGCCACGTTTATTTAATAGCAAAACTATATCAAAACATCTGTATACAAACTATCACACAACTCTTGCAGTATAATCCAAGTCTTATTTATTCAGTCACATGCTCAGTACTTCCCAAACACGTGCATGTTTGCTATAACCTTACTATTTAAAACACTTCTGCATAAACAGTCTCACGCACGGACCAGTAGTGTGCCTGGGCAAGCACGTTTATTTGAAATTGGCTCATGCATTCCATTGAAATCCTGCCTCCCAGCTTGTTTACTGGCCAGGCTGCGACAGGCGTGCGTGAGTGACAGCAGAAATCCTGCTGAACAGGCTGGGAGGCGAGAATTCAATGAAATGCATGAGCACTCGCTTACCCAGGTGTGCTCTCTTCCATGTGTGAGACTGTTTATGTGGAAGTGTTTTAAGTATTCAGGTCTTTGTGAAAATCTATGTGTTTGGGAAGTTCTGAGTAAACAACTGGATAAATGAGACTCGGATTATACCGCAGGAGTTGTATGAGAGTTTGTAAATTGATGTTTTTGCTATTGTTAAACTCGGCCCCCATTTACTCCAATTCATCAAGAATTTCTTTCAATTCCTACAATCTCCATTAAACCATGGAGGCATGTGAGAAAAACAATGTTTCCTTCACAAATTCAACATAACATGAGGTAAGTAATTAATATACAGGTAATCATTTTGGAGGTGAAGTGTTCCTTTAATTTTGGAAGTTGAGGTTCACTTCAAGTGAACACGCTCATCTGTCCATCTGCTGCTGTTATGTTTGGTCTAACATTAGAACAAAGAATATGTTTTATGACATGTCAGTTGTCAGAGAAAGGAAAGTCTGTTCATACAGTGAGTCACAGAACACATCACTCTATCCTGACCACTGGGAACAAGAGCTGTGAGACACTCCAACTGCATGTGTGTAGTTGTGACCCTTTGTATTTTGTTTCTCTAGAACTAGTTTCAGACAGGAGAATACAGTGGGTGAGAATCTTATGGATCCTGCAATTAAAAAATTACTAATGTAGAGTTGATAACGCCTTACAGAAATCTTATCTATGGAAATGTCAATTGCAAATTTTAAGTGAGAGTTTCATTTTCGGGGGAGTAAAAATGTTGGCTCAAGGCAGAGGAATTGTTGGAATAGAATGAATTAGTCACACTGCATAACTGGATAGATATATTGATTTACGATGACTGTGATTATCAGTTCATAAAATACGATCTGGCCAGTGTCAGAAATTAGTAAGGGCCACGGGCCATTTGGCCCGCAATTTATCCAAGAATGCCCCCAAAAGCCATGTTCCGGGGGCCAAAATTGCCCCCAAGTTTTCGAAACAACTATATGTATTCATATTTTCAACAGTATTACAATCTGACATTAAAGTATAATTTTATTTTCATTAAATTAATTTACCGTCACGTCTACAACTCATTTTCCAGACATAATCAACGAGATTGCACTGATTACGTGAGAGTAATCTGACAGAGAAGGGGAGGGGGCTTTGCTGTACCATAAGTATAAATTAACCATTTCTTGGGTGATCTGTGTCTACACAATGACAAATTAATGAAAAATTAAGGTAGAATGAATGTTAAATTTTAAATTAACTTACTTCCAGGATTGCATCTAAGGAATTTATAGTAATTTGGCCTTTTTAACAGTAAAAGTAACTGTAATGTGGTGAAACATTAGTACTGCTATCAGTAGATTAATGGTTAAATCATCACATTTAAACTGGTTGAATTATAGGAAATCTGAGTGATATTTTGCAACCATAACTTTATGTAACCCATTATTTATTTCATTTATAGTGGTTTCTACTGAAGAGTGAAGACACTATCTTAGTTGGTTTTGCTTTTCATGTGCTTATTGTTAGAACATAATTACAATTTTTTGATGGCCCCCAAACATTTTGAAAATGCCCCCATTTTTTAGACCGTGGGGGCCAAAATTGCCCCCAAAATATTTTGTTAATTTCATACCCTGGATCTGGCATAGAGCACCGGTTATTAAATTAATTAAATAAATTACAGGATAATGGTGAAGGCAAAGAACAGACTGAGTACTGTCAGTCATTGAGCAATAACTGTCTGCTAACACCAGCCACTATGAGCTATTGGTCATACCAGACCAAGTGACACTAAGGAAGGAAAAACCCCTGAGTATCCTGAACTGAACAAGGTGTATTTCGTTGCCTATGAATTCAACTTTTCTGTCTGAATCTAAGTCTTTAGGCATTTCTCAATCTGCATTCCTGTCTGTACTGGTGTCTCCTGGTCTTGTGAAATGTCATCAGACAATTACAGCCAAACCACTGTTACAATTCAAAGTCCACATCCAGCAAAATACAGTCCAAATGATTGGAAGTGTTGTTGCCCCGCCTGTTTTGTCCAGGATACTTTAGAAGCAGGCTTGTGTAGCCTTGAGGTAGCCAAGTATCAAGTATCCCAGAATGCATTTTGCATCAATCAGCGGCAATTGCAGAGAATCTGAGCCAGGCTCATAGCTGTTTTCATTTTCGTCCAGTAACTGTTACTTTGTCACAAACTGAGTTTGACATTTTTCAGGAGAGAAAGTAACTCTAGACTTAAAATATGCAGTTCAAATAATTCCTGTTTGAAAATTTGGTATGAGATGTGAGGATCAGGGAGAGCAGTCTTATCCCAGCAAGCCCCTTGGCGAAATATCGGTGCTCCTGATGTCTCTGTAGTGTTCTGAATATATGACCTCACTGGATGACAAACTTTCTTAAGTATCAGAGTTGAAATCTAACATCTTTTGCAGCCACAATAGTTTGTCTGAAGGTAAAGTTAAGGTTCAGATTTTTATTGGACAGCTAATTCACAATTGCTCTGCCTCTGTGGACTTATGGCTCCTATGTGTACAGATCTCACCACACTGCAGTAAATAATTAACAATAATTGTATTGTAATATGAATTGTAATTTTACATTTGAGTAAGGTATCTTCAGCATCTCCAAGCTTTTTATAATTGGATGATTTGGGTTTGTGGATAACTGTACATGATGTTTGTACATATATTTATCTTTGTACTAAAAAAAATCTAATTTAAGTCTAAGCTTAAAGAATGGCGGTTAATGTTCAAATCACCATCCATAGTGAGGTGAGCTAGTGAGCACTGATCGTGTGAGATTATGTGAATGAATGAACTGTAGAAGGTTACCATGGAGCCCAACACTGGATACAACCACCTTCTCCAAGCGTCATTTTCAGACCTTCATTCCTTTAGTCCTTGCAATAAAAGCTGTGGAGAGCTAGGAAGTCGTGAATGGCTGTAATCCACTTCTCAGCCACTTTGCACTTTGCAGGCTGAACTAATGTTCATTGTACTTAATCAAATTGTTAGGGAAATAAGGAAACACTGTTGATGGCTGATGCCTGCATGATGTTCAGCCATGGCTGACTCTGAAAAGCCTGAGGATTGTCCAAACAAGAGCTGAATGGATGGATTCAGCTGACTTGTTGATTGTACGTCTCAAGGTATTAAGTATGGTGAGGAGGTTTTTGTTGCTGCTGGTTCTTACAAATTCTTGTTTTTTGTATGTATCTGTAATCAAAATCTGGGAAATTAAGTGTTTACTGCGTCGAGCATTAGAGGTGTTGCAGGGAATACAATAAATCTGGTCATGTAATATTTTTTCCTGTTAATTTTGCATTGGGTTCCAACAGGATCTCTATTTTTTACATACCTGACTGAAGGAGATCTGTCCTTCGATAATGAACTGAAAGCTTAGAGTAGTGGTAACCATAATATGATCAATAGTAACTTTTATTTGGGAATGTGCACTACTACAGCACAATATCATAGGAGATAATAAGGAACTTAAAGGGTAAGTTCAGTATTTTCCAACCTGCACCCTATTTTCCCATCTTTATGTCCAAGTGACTGATGGGAACATTTAAAAAAGAAAAAAAAAGAAGACAGGATCACATTGTTATTTTAAGTGTCTGACAATATTATGGAGAGGATCCCTACAGAGATAGACCTTTTTGTTAAAGAGTAAGATCCTTTTAGTTTAACCAGAAACAGCACTAAAATCACCATCACCAAACCCACCAGACTCCATTTAAATAAACAGTAATTTTACCGTGTATAGAACCAGCATATCATTACATCTAACTGGGTGAATTAAGTTTTTTTTTTTTTTTTAACAAAACCAGAGTTGGTGATTGTTGGAACAGTGACAAGAGGAACCAACGAAGTTGAACCAGGTGAGTTTTATTTGGTTTCTGTTTACTTTGAATGACGTGTGTTTTACGATAATGAAATGATTGCTTATTTTAATGGAGTCTGGTGGGTTAGGCGATTGCCTTTTTTTTGGGGCTGTTTCTGGTTAAACAAAAAGGATCTTACTCTAAAATGAAAAGGTCTATCTCTGTAGAGATCCTTTCAATAAGTTAAAATAATAATGTGACCTTGTAAGTAGCAAAAATAAAGCACTTTTAGAGATGTACATGGATGGTGCAGTTTTGTAGCAGGCCTTTTGTTCAAAACTGGACCAGTTTTTTAAAAAAAAATGATGTTCCCATTACTCACTTAAACACAACAACATAGAAAAATAGGGTCCAGACTGAAAAATATCCAACTTCTGGGTCCGGTTTCAGTGTCCGAGCTTGAAGCCCTGTCTTGAGTATATATAATATGTAGCTTTGAGATTTTCTAAGATATTTCTTTTTTTAATTAAATTGTGTTTATTGAGTATTACCATACTATTCCCATACAATTCTAGGGCCATTTAATATTCCATCATAGCCATACTGTAAACCCGTGGGTCAAAGATGTACAAAGGTCAAAGTTGAAAAGAAAACTGTTCTTTTCTCTATTCTCTCTATTTCTTTTAAATTACTGGATAATTTCAGCTCATTTGATCTTACCCTGGTTAAACCTAGTGCATTCCTTCCAAAAATAAATCCAGACAACACAACACTGGTTTACACAATATTGACAGTTAGAGCAGATTGGAGTCGATCCCTTTCTGGTCACCTGGACCCTGAGCTTCAGTCTCAGCCCAGGCCCCTCCAGTGGCCCTACTCAGCTCACATCTGAACATTTCATTTCCTTTCATGTTCAGCAAACAGCTGCTAAACATATTTCCTGGACCACAGACTTATCGGACCACAATGCATCTTTACCAGATCTCTGCCCACAAAGGAAAATGAGAACACTCTGGAGACAGGGCTGACCAGAAAGCCTCTGAGGGGGAGGATTTAGCATTAATACCCAGTTGATGCACACATGGGGTTGGAAACAGATATCAGGTACCATCTGTTAACTATGAGCAGATTTCTATTTGTCACTCTAAAAAGAAAAGCAGCCAACGATCAGAGAAGGGTGGTTCAAATTACTCATGCAGAAATCTCACTGCGTCAAATTAAAGAGATGATATAATAAAAAAGACAGAAAATCTACCAACTAGGCTGAGCCGCCATCCTCTCCATGTAGTCCTTGGCCAGGTCGAGGGCCCCGGCCCTGTGAGGGTACAGCACGCAGAACATGGACAGCACACCTAGGTTGTTTCCATACACCTCGTTCCAGCGGGCGCTGAACTCTGCAGGGCTCCAGGGGGGCAGGTACATCTCAGGATGCTCCAGCATGGTCTCCCCAGCCTCACGGATCCTCCTTGCCATGTCCATATGAGTCCCTGCCGCTGCATATTGCAGCTCCTCCACGTCCCCCCTGTTGAAGTACAGCATGGGATGACCATTGTAGTTGCCTCCCATGAAGGGGATTCCTCCGCTGGGATCCACTTCCGCTGCCACCGCTGGGGCGAGCAGGGGCCACAGCAGACTTATGAAGAAGACTGTGGGGGCCCCGCGGGTGTGGGTTCTCATCGTCTCATCAGAGATGGGACTGTGGCATTGCCGAAGGAGCTCAGCTGAGGGGGAAACAGAGGGGGGAAGAGAAGGATTTGAGAAAGCCAGCCCATATTCTGCACAGCCTTTTCTTACAAAAAGCCCTGCATTCCTTGAATAATTAGATACAGCTGTAGTCCTGATGATGCAGGCTTTCCATAGTAATGTAGACCATTATTGAGAGGCACAGCTAAGGACTAATCACATTACACTCCGGCAACGTAGGAGTCACTGTCGTTAAAACTGAGACAGTTTCCATTTTCTCTAAATTCTAATTTTTTTATAGTTCCCAAGAATACAATGGTACCCTCCTGCCATAAAATCTTCACTCACTATATCTACATAACAGCCAAATCTGGGTTGTATTACACCCTGCACACTGTGTTACCCAATATTCACTTCCCAAGATTTATTTCTGAGTTGGTATTGTAAGACAAGTCTAGCCATGCACACCCAGATGGCCAGACGAGCGGACCTGGAGGTCATAAATGGCCCATTACTGCAGTACTCTGGTCTACTGAAACAACCTCTAAACCCAAACTGCAGTGCTTTACAGAAAGACAAGAGTTGGCCCAGCGTCTCTGCTCCGAACATGAGAGTAAATTCCATGACCTTAGTGGAGCTCTTGGCAAAGGCCTGCTGGAAAACCCTTTGCTAGTGATTTCAACATCGTCTAGACTTGGGTCCGTTTGAATGCAGCTAGCTGTCCAGGGTGTGCATGTTTTCTTTTGTGTTGTGTTTGATAAACAGGGAAAGTTGGTACATGCTGTCTCTTCTGAGGTTAATTTTGACATTTGATCTTGTGAGGCATCACATTCCTCTGTGGTGAACATGAGGGAGGTGAACTTGTAGCCAAGACGAAACTATCAAGACCATTCTGGACTCATTTATCAAACTAAAACTGAAACTGTGGCAGGAGCCAGGGATCTATTTTTATTGAGGATGCCTGTAAGACTGAATTAGACTGATCCCAAACTTACTTTATTTGGGCTATTTCACTGGTGCTATTTTAGTAGGGAATTATAAATCTGTTCTACTTGATAACAGTGATTTTTGAGAGACCACATGGCACTTTCAGACAGCCTTATCTACTCTAGCATCACTGTCACGTATTCCATGGGTACTCACAGTCAGAGCTGGGGCTAGAGTTTTAGAAATACTGAGGCTCTGAGCCCATATTTTCATACTTAGTATCAGACATTGAAATTGAATGCTTCCCAGCAGGCCACCAACGTCTTTCAACATTGATATTTGGTTGAATTTAAGCTGTGACATCAAGCGACCAAAACTCAATGTGAGGACGTCTAATGCCAACATCACTCAATGTAGAATACTGACAACAGATGATGCTGATATTTTGTTTGTTTTTAGGTTAAGTTGTTAAGGAACCAAAATCCTGCCTTTTCCAAATGTTGTAGCATACTGACCAAGTTGTAAGGTATGGAGAACAAAACCCAGTGTCTGCAAAATGTCATAATGTCAATGTCCTCACATCATGACATCCTAGCGTCATTGGATATTTCGAATATCGTCTGCCCGCTTTTCATTCCAACCAAAATTTAATGCCTGTCCAATGAAAGAGTCAAATGTCTTTCTAATGTAATTTTGATGTCCAGTGTTAACAGGGTTTTAAAGACCAAATTTCAGACTGATTTCTGGACAAATCACCTTTTTTCTTATTCAAGCAGGTAAGCATAAAGTTAAGCAGTAGGCTATATATGTGGTCCCGTCTGAAGTAGGTTTTATGTAGGAGTATGAGTATTAGAGTGGGTTAGGTTAATCTACATTTTACTAACAGGTTAGACCGTACAAAGTAAAAAGACAGTATTAGGTTCAGTGGTAGGTTAAAAGATTTGTAACATCAGAAACTTTCACGCAGAAGAGTTTGACTCATTTTGACAAAAAGAAATTAAAAGATGGATAAATGCAATGAGATAAATGTTTGCGACAAGTTAGACCTCAGACATTCAAATTTAAGACATTTCAATGACTTTTAAGGTCCAATATTAATAAAATCAGTTATAAGACATCTTGGGACTTTTAAAGGGACTGCAGATCCTCTGTGTGTAGTGCTGAAACAAAAATCTTTTAATGTGCAGGTTATAGTTAAAATGTGAAGATTTACTGCTATTTTTTCTGTTTCATATCATTGTAAATAAATATCTTTGGATTTCAGACTGATGTTGCAACAAAATGAGAAACCTGAAGACGTGCCCTTGGTCTTTGGGAAGTTGTGATGGTTTTTCCATACTTTCTTACATTTTGTAGACGGAATAAAGCGGATAAAGAAAGTATTTGTAGTTGCAGCTCTAAAATTCAACATCAATTGTTTTTTTCAACACAGTCTCCACAAATGTCAGGAATAAAATTCTTGTGGAGACGTGCTTTAGCAAGTCCTTTATTGGGCTCAAGTACAACACCTCATTATTTTTAAATACCATTGTCATGTTGCTGTAGCTGAGCACTGACACGTGTCAAGTATCAAAAGGATACACTTTAGTTTGATTACTTCTAGGCAAACAAAAAAGAGATTAATAATGAATTAGGGTTGGGTATTACTATCAGTCCACATTTTGATGCTATATCATTCATACTATTATTAAAATGTAGGGTAATGAAAATATCAAAATTAGGACTGATATTAAAACCAAGCCCTTGTTAATTATTAACCTATTTTTTAAAGCCTCATGGTAATTAAACTGACATATATCTTGTAACAACCTACAATAAGCTGGGAAAATAAATGATGTGAAATGTTTTAAAATTGTAAAATATAAACTCCTCCACTGTTGTAGGGGGTGGGAATCAGGCCCCAGGATCCAATATTATCACAATGCTTAAGTCACGATACAATATTATTGCAATTTTAAAGGTGTTGCGATATGCTGCATATTGCGATAAAATATATTGTGATAAATTATGATTGCCTTTTTTCAACTACAAATTAAGTCCCCATAGAAAAACTTTTTCCAACATCTGTTTTCTCTAACAAGGTTAAGTTTTCAGTTTGTTCAACTCACTTCATTTTTATTGCACTAAAATGTATCTGGTGGACTAAAAAGCAATCCATTTTATTATTCTGGTAGGCTACCAACATTTTAATTTGTATTTTCATTATTAATAATTTCTGTTATAAAAAAATGATACTTGGTGTGTATTGTAATGATATTGCCACTCAAAAATATTGTGATACTATGATGTAGCAACCATCCCTAGTTGTTAGCACCCCCCTAAATCCCAGAAAAAATACAGGGCATGACCTCAGGGTCCTGAATGTTAGCTACGGCCCTGCTTCAAGTGTCTCAGATACATTAGTCACGTTATGGCACTTTGAGTCATTTTGGCAGCATTAACAAATATCTAAATTTGCTGTGATTTTTGCCCATAGTATATTCTTCTTTAATTAATTAGGGAATCATTGGATACATAGCAAAAAGTCAAACGAATGCCATTGTGTTGTCACTGTAAAAAACACAGGCCTAATGAGCCAATAGCAATGACAACTTGAATCAACATTTATACCTCGCCTCAGGCATTACTAGCTATTTCCATATTCAAAGTCATTTATTGTAGAAGTGAAATGCTATTTAAATACAGTGAATAGTTACGACATATTAATCTGTCACCCAATACTGCAGCCTATCACAATTGTAAGAAGGTAAAACAGCAGAGATTTCATTGTGAACCACCGGAAAGTGCCATAAAACGCATTCCTCCCTCCACAGACACTGATGCCTCTCCATGGATATAAGATCCTACTGTCACCTTTTCAAACTTTATGCTAACTTTTCGTTCAACTTTCAGTTTTATTTAAAAACTCTGCTATCACACGACTGTGGGGATAATATTCTAGTGTTCCCGCTCCATCAAACAGTGAAGTGAATTTTTCCAGTTGTATCAGTTATCGATGGTATCGATAATCCAAATCTCCGCACAAAAGTAGCCTTGTTCATGTCGGCCACGGAGAGACTGGAGCAGAGAGGGAAAAAGCCGTTAACGTTACCTGTCAGAAGCGGTGCTCACGAAGCCGTATTCCCGTCGACAACACAGTCATTTCTTCCCTTCACGGCAGCGGTGGTTTAAAAAGATTATCAATACGGTTGAAAAGTTAGTTTAAAGGACGAAAGAAAGTTAAAGAGGGGAGGGAGAGAGTGTGTGAGAGCCGAGGGAGCGTCATGCTAGCGAATGAGGAGGGGCAGCAGGGGAGAGAGGCTTAAAGGAGACCTAATGAACTAAGTGGCTGTCCTCCTCCCTCTCTGCTTATGGTACGTTCACAGGTAGTCAATGGAAAACTCCGACACTAATGCTGACCGCAAATACATCATGACTCTTGAGTCTGCTCTGTACTCTGTCCTTGTCTCCTGACATTAGACTTTAGGACTGCGTCATAAACCCCCAGACTTTAATACTGGTCATTTAGCTGTGTAGCCTGTGTATCGGCTCTATGCTAACTCTTCTATCTCCTTATTTTTCATATCTGAAATATGAAGTGGCTGATACAGCTGCTGTCTCCTCAAAAATAAATTCAAATGACACTTTAAAAAGTAAAGCAGTTCACTTGACATGCTTACCTCTGTTCGAAGATGTTTCCAAAATCCTTAAACTGTGATAAATTAACTTTTAAAAGGGAAATAAGACATTCTTCCTCTTACAAATGAAAGGCTATAATTATAAGCAATAAAGCACCCTCTCTCAATTCAGTGGGGTTTTGATGCTACAGCCTTTTAGCATTTACCATAATCCCATAATTATACATGTGAACATGGTGACCACAGTGCAAAAAAAACAACATATCTGTCACTGAAGCAGTTTTAAAGTTTTTTTTCTCATATGGTAAACAGAAAATTAACATTTTTACTTAAATTAACTCTGCGCTTTTTTAACTATATTCCTTTAACCAAATATGGCGGAGTCACGTGTCCTTGACCTCCTTACACATCTTTTAACCATGGGTGTATTATGAAACGATGGGCCCCTGGGAAAAGATATGCAAAGGGCCCCAGTTTGGTAGTTTGGCAGACCAAGGTGCGCTGAGATGGGTGTGGCGGCGCAGCAGGGGGAGGTGTCGACAGATCCAGCTTGGCGCAGTGACAGTTTCGTGCCAAAAGGCTTCGCCAAAGGTGCGCTAAAAGTTCGCCAGCTGAAACCAGGTCTACTGTCAACGCAGGGGGAGCGCAGCCAGTGTAAGCCGAAGTTTGGCTGACCGGCGGACAGTGTGCACACGTCACCAAAACCTCACAGGCAGGTTTCCAGAATATCAGGCACATTAATAATGCAATAAATACCCAAAAAAACACTATTCAATGCAACTATCTGCAATCAGCACATTAATGTATCTCTATATCGACTGTCCCGTCACATCTGATGTCAGATCAAAGGGGATTGGCACCGTTTGGCACGTCTGGCACGCGTAATGGAAACCCAACCTGATTTGATTAACACAGCTGCAAACTAATGAGTTCACATCCCTCTCAGCCAACCACAAACAGCCACAGCATCAGATAGGGAGTATATATTCAGCATCTGTCATCTTAGAAAAGTCAAAAGAAAAGAAACAGAGTGAGACTGCGAGAGAGAAAGAGAGAGCGCGTGCGCACGAGAGAAACGCAACATTGATTTACAATTGTGGTGACCTCCTCCCAGGCTACCTTTGCATCATCAGCCCGTGGAGGTCTGCTCGCAGTTCCGTATATTCGGACACTGTGAACTTGGACCTCCCGGACCAAAACATCAGTTTCCTCCTGGGAGAAGTTTGGCCGTCTGACGCTGCTGCTCTCTTCTGCCATGGTGAATTGAGTAAAAAACTCTCATTACGCCTTCGCGCGGCACATTTAAGGGTGAGGAGAGGAGCTCATTTGATTGGTGTGATGTGTGTAAAACCCACTCCACGCCTTCTCTCCTCCCTCTTTCCAACTTGCGCAGGTAGGAGGGACGGAGGTGGGAAAGAGGAGTAGCTGCGCCAGGCGCACGGTGTGCCAAACTTGCAAAATCCGCCTGGCCACACCCAGTTGGCGAAGCGCAGGTGCGCTGCGCCCCCGCCTCGCCCGGTCTGCGAAACTAGAGCCCATAGACTTTGTGGTGATTTTGCATCCCTTTGTAGTCCATATATGCACCTTTTAGAGGTTTTGTGTGTCTTTGTAGTCATTTTGTGTCTCCTAGTGGTTGTTTTGTGTCTTTTTGCAGTCATTTTCGATCTCTCTCAGATAATTTTGTGTCTTTTTGAGGCAGTTTTGTGTCTCCATCCATCCATCCATTTTCATCTGCTTATCCGGGGCCAGGTCTCTTGGGCAGCAGGCCAAACAAAGCGCCCCAGACATCTCTCTCCCCAGCAACGCTTTCCAGCTCCTCCTGGGGGACCCCAAGGCGTTCCCAGGCCAGATGAGATATGTAATCCCTCCCGTGTGTTCTGGGTCTGCCATGGGGCCTCCTACCAGTGGGATGTGCCCGAAACACCTCCAGCGGGAGGCACCCAGGAGGCATCCTGATCAGATGCCGAACCACCTCAACTGACCCCTTTCGATACGAAGGAGCAGCAGCTCTACACCGAGCTCCCTCCAGATGTCCGAGCTCCTTACCTTATCTCTAAGGCTGAACCCAGCTACCCCATGGAGGAAACTCTTTTTGGCAGCTTGTATCCATGACCTCATTCTTTAGGTCACTACCCAGAGCTCATGACCAAAGATGAGGGTTTAGGCGTAGATGGACAAGTAAACTGAAAGCTTCGCTTTCCGGCTCAGCTCCCTCTTCACCACAACAGTCCGTCCGATGCCGTTTTGTGTCTGCTTGAGATAACTTTGTGTCCTCCATCCATCCATTTTCTAACCGCTTATCTTCTTGGGGGTCGCGGGGGGGGCTGGAGCCTATCCCAGCTGACATTGGGCGAGAGGCAGGGTACACCCTGGACAGGTCGCCAGACTATTGCAGGGCTGACACATAGAGACAGACAACCATTCACACCTATGGACAGTTTAGAGTCACCAATTAACCTATCCCCAGTCTGCATGTCTTTGGAAGCTGGAGTATCTGGAGAAAACCCACACGGGGAGAACATGCAAACTCCACACAGAGGGCCTCCCACACCCGAGATTGAACCAGGAACCCTCTTGCTGTGAAGTGACAGTGCTAACCACCACACCACCGTGCCGGCCACTTTGTGTCCTATTGGTCTTTTTATGTCACTACTTGTAATCATTTTTTGTTTTCTTATTGTTGACTTGCCCGATTTATAGTTATTTTGTGTCTCTTTGCAGTTCCTTTGCATCTTTTGTGTGTCTTCGTGTTTATTTTGAGTCTCTTCCTGGTCTGTATGTGTTAATTTGAGGGACGTTTTACTGGTGAAAGCCAGGGGAGCCCCTGACACTTTGGGCCCCACACACATTATAAAATTAAATACTGAAAACTAAACCCGAAAACTGAGGACATATCACTTACTAACACCTCATTCTGTAGTGTGAGTGGTCCATTGGATGTAAACTCCACTCCCAGCTTATTAGGTCCACCTCACTAAAGCTAACGCAGTCTAATACAACACTCATGCAATAAATCCTCCTTTCATGACGACTCTGGTGCTCATTTTCTGTTAAAACTGTTATGAAGAGGTGTTGATTCAACTTTATGGTCATTCTGTAGTTTATATTGGGCTGTAGTATTTGTCTGTGCTTAATAAAATGGTAATGCGGTGTACTTCGGGGGAAAAAATTCCTTGAAAGAGACACCAAACGTGGCAGCTCTGGTACCAGTCAGTGTGCCCACCCTTGTAGCACTTCATTAAGAGGGTTATCAATGGAGCCACAACCATAAAACATAAAATAATAATTAATTAGCATGCTCAATTTGTGTGCCGAAGCCTCAAAAACAAACGAAGGTCATAAATGGAAATTCACTCTAATTTAATGATTAATCACTGCACCGATGTTTTAGTCTGACATCCTTAGTGTGCAGTGTGCAATGCCATGAATAGGCTTGTTTTATCATTTAGGTTAGTAGTCAAGATTTGGTTACATTGATGCACCTTAAGTAGCTACTGTAATGCTTAGTATAGCTATGTTTTGCATGTTTAAAAGTCTACTTGGCTGCAGACGACACAGAATATTGTTTAAACCAGTGTGTATTTTAGAATCATTGGATTCAGACAGTAATAAGGGTCAACAAACCAGCTGGAGTGAGTATGCAGGCGACTTTAACATCAGTCCATGTGTAAAATCTGTTGTTCAGGTTTCTGTTCAGCAAATTACAACAATAAAAAAAGCCATTAATGCTGTTGTCTGACAGGTTGAAAAGTCATGGGGAAATGATTATTTATATTCAGAGGGTGAATAGACTGTATCACAACAGCTGGTAGCTACAGCTGAACCCTGACTGGGGGACAAATGTGAGGCAGGGCTTTGACTCTGCAGTGCAGTTCAATGTCCTGTTTTGCAGAGCTGCTTTGGAGACATGAGGGTGGGGGTGGGGTGAAATAAAATACATAACTGTGGAGAAAAAACATTGTTGCTTCTCTTCCCATTTACACACATTAGTCGTTGTCATGATTCATGAATGGGAGTAAACCAGCCCATGTCTCAGATTTGGTTTCATTTGTTTTTCATTAAACCTGTGCAACTGAACTGTATACTCAGTGTGTGTATGTACAGTACAGGGGCTTTGTTTACTGAAGTTTGCAAAAAAGACTCAAAAGAGGAAACCTTATTTAAGAAAATTGTAGAACATTTTATTTCATTGACAGTACTTCAACACTTGAACACAGAACTGAACTTTCCCTGTGTTTTCAATAACTTAAGACCACAAATGAATCCAACATAAGGCAAATGTGCATGTCAAATTTTCCAGGTTGGATGAGAAAATAAAAATACAATCACCACAGCTGTATGCATAACACACTTGCACACACAGCAAAAGTAATAATTAACTTTGGATGACCAATCTCACATACATGCTGACAGCTAAATGCTGCTTATTGTCAAAATATTCTCTCTACATTTGTGAGATGATGGTCATCTGAGAGGACGTTTAGGAAATCCTTGTTTGATGAGTCACTCAGAGCCAGATGAGAAGATTGAAACCAGTTTCATCTCTGTGTGGTTAGCTTAGAGACTGATCCGGGATGTTTAGCTCAGCTTAGCCCAAAGGCTAAAAGAAACTAACTGGCAAACAAGCTAGCAGCTAGCCAAGAAGCTTTCATGGCTCCATTTAAAGTACGTCTAAACACTCCAAACTAGTAATATTTATATTTGTGTCTTGTTTCTGTCAAACAATGAGGGTGTAGCCTACCATAAAATGCTTTGTCACTTTGTTCTATTGCCTGCCCCTTAGCAAACTAGGCTATTGTTGTTCCCTTCGCTAATGCAAAATTTCATGAACTAGCTATGTGCTGAACAGATAACAGCGGCCCATCTGAGATGTAACATGGAAGAACTCACGGACAAAGTCAAAGCTATTTGCTGACTTTATTCAAATTATTCGAACTAATCATTTGTGCGTCATCGTTTGTTCGAACTTAACTTTTTGAAAAAGTTACAGCTTAGCCTGTGGCATTTCAAATGTCCTCTCCCTGCCTGGTTGCCAGGTTTACACCAATCTCGACATCCATCTGTTATCGGTCTGGCGATGATATACCTTCTAGGGGCAATGGCCAATATTTTGGGCATTCCAGTGTAGCCAGCGGATAGGTTGGTCAAGACTTCCTCTTCCATGTGCAGGTCATTGTTTACAGTTTAATTAGTAACTTGAGACAGGTCCAGACAACATCTGCGCTAACTAGCTAATGAAAAGCTAAGTCGTCAGACATAGGCGATGGGTCTTGAGATTGCATTTTGGCCACTGTGTTCTGCCTCTTTTGCTCTCCACATGGACTGTTTACCTAGAGGGAACCAAAGCCTGCTCAAATGTGATCCCTCAGTACTACTCGGACTACAACCAAAACGCTTTGGATACAAAGATCTTGTCCCATTGCCTACAGATTATTTTTCATGATAACAGCCCAGACATGACCCACAAACACTCAGACGTGATCAGAAGGATATTTAGACGGAGCCAAAATTGGTTGACCTGAACTGACCCAAACAGATGATAGCGAATACTGAGTCTTTCTGGGTCCAGTTAGGTACCACAACCAAGACTTGGAAATGGGATGAGACTGCAGCCAAATAGAGTGCTGCAGGGATGACTTATTCTGAAGCCCAACCCTGGAAATTAGCATCGCCATGGATCCCTTGACAAAAAGACGATGGGATTTTTGCATTGGATTTTGGATTATTGCAAAAAATATGCTCTGTGGCAAACAAACATTTATGATACTAACAAATTTTGTTCAGTAAGATAATCCTCGCAAATGAACACAACCTTTATGATTTGTGCGTAAATGCAATCGCCGGAAGTAAAAAGCTAAAGTTAGGCTCTTAATGAACTACACAACAGTCTCCTGACTTAAACTTCGCCACCAAAACAAGACTGTAGAGTCGTGTTCAGTGTGATGACGTTCTGTAGTCTTATTTTTTCCCTAATTAGTGACCACCTTTTTTAGGACACATAAAAGCTTAAAAATTCATAGGTGGGGTATCTACTGACATATTTTATGTCGTAGAACAAAGCATGAAAGCCTCTTAAGCTTGTGATAACCACAGAACTAATTTCATCTGAGCAAAAAACAATTAAAAAACCCACTGACTTTGAGATGAGGGAACCTGAAGTAAAAAGACACTCACCCATTTTCAGGCTTTGTGACGCATTTTTGAAGCACTCTATGAGACACCGAATATAATTCAGACCTGATCAGTTCTCAGTCGCTATACAACTAATGGATCTGTGATGACCTCTAGTTTGCACACAGTCCAAACTCTGCTGTCAAATAAACCCAACTGTCTCTTGTTTTTATGTCAAGGTTGCTGGCTATCAAGATGAAACATTTAAGTTTTGGAGTTGTTGCAAGTTGTATTTTTCCCCATTGGACGGAATAGTGGTCCAGTCTCAGTGCTAAGCTGGCTACTTCCCGGATTCACAGAGACAAATCCGAAATCAATCTTCACTGACGTGAGAGAAACAAGCAAACTTCCACAGATTTCTCCCAAACTTAGTGTTCCTTAAATATTATGGCACAACTTGTCTATGCACACCGACAAAATAACCATTCAAAAGTCGGTAAAGCATATCTCAATGTGGTACTGCATATGAATGAAGCACAAGTAGTCCACGTTTTTACACAATCACTCAAAGAGCACATGTCACTGTTGCACCAAAATAATACAGAGAACATCTAGCATAGTCTTCATCATCCATTATTATTATTAAGTGTTTCTCAAAGTGTTTTTTGAGACAGCCAACACAAAGGACCGCATTGTGCCATTTCGTTAGCAACAATGACCTGAAGATTAACACCTTCTACGAAACTGACACAGGGTAAACAGTAGACCTTAAATCTAATGTTAAGGTTACTAAAAATGCATACAGTAAAACTATGTTTAAAAAATAGAGTAGACTTCACAATAACAGTGTTGTACAGAAATACTGACACAATGACTCCAAAGGATTTTTAGGGACAAACACACTGTGACCATCTGGGTTCTGCTTACAGTAGATAACGTTCTTGAGGTAATCACTTCAGGGATAAAGACACAGTAAAATGTTCACTTTATTTTGGAAAAGTTCGAAGAATTCTGATTTTTAAACAATCTACCATAGAAAATAATATGGGGCCTCACACATGAAACAATAAAAACACTACATTTCCTATTATTACTGTATGCAGACACACACACGCACACTTATTTTGTCGTATTTCCACGTGTACGGTACACTAAACCACAAAACGACGTTCAAATGTAGGCGTTATTACAGAGAGATACTGTGGCTTACATTCACATGGTTTCTCTGAATGGGTGAGGAGTGTATGCTTCCTGTGCTCCACAGATGGCGGCGGGGTCAGGTGGGAAACTACAGGCAAAAATGGAGGCACATTCCTCTCCTGAGGCAGAGGGGTAAGGGAGGACTTTTTCTTTTTTTAACCTTTTCCTTTTTTTTTTAAGACAGACTCTGGCACCATTTCAGCAAAGAATCCGGGGGCCTGGGGTAGTAGCCTGTGGTGCAGGGCTTATCCGGAGAAAACCTGGGGAACTTGTAATCCAGAGGGAGATCTACAAAGAGTAAAATCAAACAGGGAAGTCAACTGCAGGCTATTCAGTACATGTGCAAACCGCCTGTATGTTAAAGGCATCACTGCTACTGAAAAGCAACAGCAAATGTTCAAGACCAAGGATTCATAATTCAGTGGAAAAGCACACTTTGTTCTAAACAGCAGGTAGTAATCACTCAGGCCAGGGAATGTTGGACTCATTCGTGTTTGATCTTTTTCCTCCGAAGAGACAACTCTGGTAGAAAACAATCATAAATTACAGGCCTGTGAACTCAAGTGGGATGAAAAAGTGACAGGCTGAAATGTAACCACCCAGTGCACGTTTGTACTGTCAATTTACATCCACTAAAAGTGCTTGTTTTGCCACTGACAGGCTCAGATTATTATTATAAGTGTTTGGAAACATTATGGAAAGGCGCCCTACAAATATATACTCTTCTGCTGAAGAGTAAGATCCTTTTTGTTTAACCAGAATCAGCCTCGAAATCACCATCGCCAAACCAACCAGACTCCATTTAAATAAACAGTAATTTAAGCATGTATAGAGCCAACATATTTTCACATCTAACTCAGTGAATTAAGGGTTTATTTCAACCAAACCAGAGTTGGTGATTGTTGGAACAGTGAAAAGACGAACCAAGATGGGTTTTTGGAGTTTTATTTTGTTTCTGTCTACTTTGAATGAAGTGTGTTTTATGACGATAAAATTACTGTTTATTCAAATGGAGTCTGGTGGGTTTGGCAAAAGTGATTTCAGGGCTGTTTCTGGTTAAACAAAAAGGATCTTATTCTTTACCAAAAAGGTCTATCTCTGTCGGGATGCTTTCCATACGTTGTCAGACACTTAAAATGATAATCTTTTAGTGGACGTAATTTAATGGTGTTCCCATTAGCCACTTGGACAGAAAAACATGGGAAAATAGGGTCCACATTAAAAAATACCACACTTTTTCTTTCCCAAACACGGTCTGTGTTGCACTACAGACAGGCTGGCAGTGTAAAAGGGTCAGTATGCTTCAAAAGAAATGCTTCTCAATGTTGGAATTGCATCTGACATTTTTTGTAACTTTCCAAACCGGACAATCCAACATTCACACCCACTTCACGCAGCAATTGGCCAGGAACACAGAGGTCAGAAAGTATACAGAATTGAAAATCCTCCTTTAAGCACCATCAATGCCTTGAGAGAAGACTGTCATAAAATGTTTGCCGTTATTCCCATATTTAAACAACTATCATGTCGTGCTCCCCTCTGTAATGACAGGCTATTTGCCCTGCCTTTAATTGTGGTGGTTGGGAACAACCATAAACTCTTTTGGCTTCAGACTTGGTCAGACAACTGGTGACACTGATTAGTTTCTTGAATAAATTGGCCTTAAAGGGACAGTTTACCCCCAATTCAAAAATATAATCTAGAAATATTTTTCCTCTTACCTGTAGTACTTATTATCAGTATAGATAGTTTTGGTGTGAGTTATTCAAGATAATCCACAAACCTTGTCGTGAGTAGTTTCATGTGGGAACTATTGTCTTTCTACACTTGCCATCTGTATGACCAAGCACAAGGAATCGTGCATCTATGCATGGACGAGAGGCTCACACTCATACAAGATGTAAACATTAAGGCGTCCTCCTCAGCTGAGCTGTAACGTTAGCTAGTTCAGTGGTGTTAGGTGAGCTAGTAGTAGATGCACACTTCCTTCTGCGCAGTGATACAGTTGGTGGGTGTAGGTAGAAAGCAAGTAGTTTCTCCATGAACTGCTCACAACAAGGTCTGTGGATTATCTTGAGTAACCATGTCATGACTTCTGGACATTGCTGTTGATTTTTGGCACTTTGAGCACCACAAGCTGAGTGCCATCTAGTTCTATTATATTGGAGAGAAGTCAGACATCTCTATGGCTGATATCTCCAACACTCTGCAACTCACACCAAAACAATCTAGAGTGATGAATAGCACTACAGGTAAGAGGAAAAATATGTATTTTTGATTTTAGGGTGAACTCTCCCTTTAACCCAATCCATTAGTACATCACACTCTGCCAAACTGTAGCACTGGATGCGTCATGAACAGAAGTAGTCGTGGTGCAGTATTCTGGATCTGGAAGGCAAACGTCATAAACTGCTTTCTTTTTCTAGAGAGCTCATGTGCATCATGATGTTACGGATGCCTGATAGTGAATAAGAGACGTTACTGCTTTCAAGTGCTTAAAACGCAGCTGCCTTGAGAAGCACTCGTGTCCCATAGCAACTGAATAGGTGCAAGCTGCCCAGAAGATCTTAACATCAAAGGAAGTTAAGTTTGCAGGTCCAGAATGATCTGAATGACGAACATTCTGTACAGGTTGTACAACATGAGTCCTTGATGTTGGTGTATTGATTTGAAAGTACTTGTGCTGTCACGTAGAGCTGCCAGTGTTTACCAGTGCTGTGACAAGTTTGGTTCCTTTAACTTTAAATTGTGTATTTGTTGCATTCCTGCTGACCTTTGTTTAAACACTACAGCCATTTTTATATTTTTTTGGCCCACTTTTGAATCTGGCTATAAACACTTCTACCTCAGACCTAGTTCCTCCTGAAGCATACTGAACCCTTAAAGCTGTCTGACATTTGTTCCTGTTAAACTGTGCTGTGGTTTGTGTGTCAGTGCAATCTGCATCCTGCAAGAAGATCATGCACATGGTATGATAACATCAATAGTTCTTGTCTTTGTTACCAGGTTTCCTGGCTACCCTTGTAAACACCTGCACTTTAAAGGGTAGCAGTAGACAAATGAATAGCAACAACAGTAAACAAAGGTGAAGCAGACTAAGATGGTCGGGGGTGGGGGGTCAATTCCAACCATGTTCAGACTGCGACAGATGATCCTGATGTGAAAAGAGCCCTAAGCTGATCGTTAAATACATTTGTAGGAATCTGTGTGAGGCTGGTACCGTTTTCCCAGAAGTGCTGTGCAGCTGAGTTAATTTTAACGTTGGCTCCACATCTGTGTCTGTTCAGTTCTCTTTTGATTCTTGTAAATGTTTCGGTCCTGAAATGATGGAGAGGATGTTTGATGTGGCAACAGAGATTCTTAACTGCTAAAAGTTTCACGTCGGATTGTTTTTTCCTGTTTTTACACCAAGAGTTTGACTCTCAGTCGTGTTCTGTCTGGGCACCATATGGGGGCATTTACAGGAAAGCACTGGCAAAAATATTCACTTTGACTGGGTGATGAAAATAAAATATGAGTTTTGTTTTTGTCACAGTGTTGATGAGCTAAAGAACATCAGTGCAGTGTAATGTATTTGCTGAACTGCATTGGAAACCACAGGCTCATGTGACAGCAAAATCTTTCATCCTGAATTGCCCTGTTTTATAAGTATATTTCATCTAATTTCAGTAAGAAGCCTTTAAGTTTTGGATCCAGGTTTTATTTGCAGTTAGTGCTGTTTGAGATGGCAAAGGAATTCTTCATTTAAACTCTTTTTTTAAAAGGAAATATTTGCACATCCAACAATTCCACATCCAGCAATGTATTGGTTATACTAAGGTTTCTTTCCCTCTGGACCTTGATCAAGAATATTTTATACAACTTTTTACAAGATTAATCTTAAATAGATAGTACTCCTCCCGTTTTGTGTGCACAGCTGTGAAATAATTAATCTGAAAAGTGGGAGTGTCTCGGTATTTTGCTGTCAATTAATTATTGAGAGACACTCCCACAGGAGATTAATTGTCCCACACCTCTGCACACAAAATGGGCTGAGCATTATCCAGGGTTTCTCACACATTCATTTATTGTTGGCAGCCCACAGCGATTAAAACATCTGCCGCCACATTTTGATTCGCTATTTTTGGAGCTGGACCGTTCACAAGGAGCACTGCTGGAATATATATCATTCAGTAATTAATTTCTCCACACTCTGAGAGCACAGAGCGCAGTGAAAGAGAAACTTAATGGTTCACTTCGCTGGGTCTAAAAGTTTGCTTTCACTCACAAACAACTGGTCCTCTCACCTGTCAACCATATCTGATCAGCTATGATCAGATTGACTGATCAGTTATTCATCACTCCACAAAATGCCACGAAGGAAAAAGGGAATAGTTCTGCCTGCGAGGCGTTCACTGAGCTGCAAAAAACTCTGAATTTAGAGAGGTTACAAAGACTGATAACACAAAGACACACAGGCAAGAGAGAAAAAAATCGTAATCAACTACTGCCACACAGAGATTATACTCTGTGGGAAAAACTGCTATCTACTTAAGATAAACTCTGACAAGACATATTATTAACCCTTGGCTTGTTTCTGAACTGCTGAACTGTTTAGTCCATCTGAGCCTGAGAAGATATGCTCTGCTTAGTCAGTGTCCACTTTTATTGTACGAGTATCATTTACCCAGATTTAAAGGAATACTTCACCCACAAAATGATCATTTGTATATCAATTACTCACCCTGTGTTACACTGAATTTGTGGAGAAAACTGTTTTTCTCACATGCCTCTACAGTGAATGAAGAATCTAAAAACTGAGAAAATTGTCAATGAAAATAAGTTAATGGGGGCCACAATTAACAACAGTGAAACTGTATCAAAACAGTCATTTACAAACTCCTTCACAACTCGTGTAATATAATCCAAGCCTTATTTATCCAGTCATATGCTCAGTTCTTCCCATACACACGCTTTTCGATAAAAATGTACTGTTTAATACACTTGGACATAAATGGTCTCATGCACATAAGAGAAGTGCGACAGGGCAAGTGCGTGTGAACTCTGTTTGTGCATCCCATTTAAATCCCGCCTCCCAGCTCATTCAATGGTCAGTAAGTGGATGAGTGACAGCAGATCTCAAACATATTTGCTTGCCAACTTGTGCTACTCATTCGAGACTGTTACTGTGGAAGTATTTTAAATAGTCACATTTTAGGGAAAAGGCATGTGTTTGGGACATTTTCTCTGCAAATCCAGGGTAACACAGGGTGATTAAATTGAGCATAGCGTTAGTTCAGGCAGGACATGATGTCCCATCCCGGCTACGTCAGCTGATCTCAAACAGCCAAAGCAAATGATGGAGCAGCTGATTGATGAAAGGGAGTCAGCTGCTCCATCACAAGATTCCTTTCTATGCAACCAATTGGAGAATCTCATTCAGGGCGCCCTATTGAAACTGCTCTGACCTGCCTACTCTTGCTGCTTCCTCTGCAGGCCACTTTGCAACCCACCTCCACCTCTTTGCTGTTGCTCTCCCTGCCTTAGGCTTTCCATGTAGGCACTAAGGCTTTCCTCATTTGCACATGGAAGGGCAGACAGGTGTGCTCTCTGCCTTATGGCTTTCCACGCAGGCGCATGGAAGGGCGGAAAGGTGTGCTCTCTCCATCTTATGATTTCCACGTAGGCACGTGGAAGAGGTTTTCTGCGTAGGCCCGAGGAAAGGCAGAGAGGCCCCAGAACGGAGCCATACCGCAAAATATCATACTGCAAATGGAAATAAAGTTTTCTTTGACTAAAGTGTTCCTGACCAAACTGATGTTCAAATAATCTTTTTGGGGCTGATTTATTAAGTTAAGTTCATTCAACTTTGTCTTATTTTATGATTTGTCATTTTGAAGTTTTTTATCATGTCATATGACTTGATTTAATTGGTCTTCTTATTTTTTCTGTACTCAATTTTACATTTATTGTAGTCTTTTTTTCTGTTTTAAAGTTGTAAAGCACTTAATCATTGATTTAGACAAGTGCTCTTAAAGTTTATTATGATTATTGCTGTTAATATTATTTGGACCTTGTTTTTTGCTGTCATATCTCCATCAATCCACTGCAGATGTGTAACACTGTCAGTAATTTCCTCCAGCGTCTTGTCTCCTGCCACATACCTGCTATGTGCTCAACACTAGGGATGGCCATGGTGCTATATTTGTGAATGCAGTGGCAGCACCAGGTCAGTTTCTGGGTCTCCTCGTCACCTCCTCCGCTTTTATGTACGTCGACAAAGTAGGAGCCCCACTGCTTGGACACATCAGAGGGTGACTTCATGCCCTGCTCCTGTTGAGACAGTCCACACACAAAGCAAAGTATGTAACTGTGAGTAAAGATTCCCTTTCAGACGTGTGCAGACCTGATAGAAGGAGGTGGGAATTCCACCCGGAGCACAGGGAATATAGACTTCAGACTGGCTTTAACCCAAGCAGCTTTGAGGGTTATTTTGACTACTGCGTGAATCACATTTCAAAGAGATCCCCCGCTCTCTTAACCATAATCACTCATACATGAATACGCTTTATGCACAGAAAGAGCTGATGAGCAGTGATCGTCTTGACAACAGGATGTGGTGTTTAAAAGAAGGATGTGATAAGACACATAACGCTCAACCAAAGTGATAAATAAGCGCTCTGTGCAGTATAATCTAATGTCATCAGGAACTGTTACATAATATTCAGAGAAGAAAAAAGGAAATACTAAAAAAGATCATGCTGCCACAGAGATTTGTATTAAATATTTCTAAATATAATTTTTGAGAGGGAACCAAAAAGCAGAACACAGTAGGATTGCCTGAGGTATTTCTGAGGATGGGGGATTTCTTTCAGCCGGCTGAGGCACAAACCTCTGACCTAATTCAACACAGATGAGAGGGATCAAACTCATCACCAAATACATTGCCTATGTGTCTGCCTCCAGGTCCTCCTCTGCAGTATTACAGTGAGTGCATGCATGGGAATTACAGCACTGCTGTGTTATGGCCATGCACAATCAGTTTGAGTATTTGAGATGATGCTGGTAAATGAAAAAGAGGCACAGGAAGAGGAAGTCTGTAAATACTTTGATCTTTCACCACCGAGATTTCATCTTTGTCAGTAATGTTCTTCACATCCGGCTCCATCTACTAAAATAACGTCCTCACTCAGGGGACCGATACGCAAGACTGAAGTCAAGAGCTTTGTTTAATTTCTTAGACACACTGGCGACATTCAGCTTCATCAAAATTCTTATTGTTCATCTTTTAAAACCAACTTCTGACACACAGCAAAGTGGTGTTTGTGTTTACAAGAGGAAACAAATGTTAATATGAAAAGATAATTCCACTGTATTACAGCACTAACATTGCACTCACCAGGATCATTGACCTTTCGCAAACAGCCATTATTGAATCATGTTCTCTGTCTTAACATACATACTTCTGCTCTTATACTTGCTCTTTTGAGCACATAAGTGCGTTCACAGCACCATAAATACCCCACTGTTATACTCCTAATCATCAAAAACTCTGTGTGTGAAACAAAGGGCTGACCCCAATGCTTCAAAGCTTCAGTCAATTAGTCGACAATCAAATCAGTATTCGAACGCTAACCATGGGTGGTGGTGCGTCTTCCTCAAGCTCGGGTCCTCTACCAGAGACCTGGGAGTTTGAGGGTTCTGCGCAGTATCTTTGCTGTTCCTAGGACTGCGCTCTTTTGGACAGAGACGTCAGATGTTCTACCTGGAATCTGCTGGAGCCACTCTCCCAGTGTGTAGGTCATAGCCCTAGAGTGCTCCGATTACCACAGGCACCACTGTTGCCTTTACTCCCCACATCTTTTCAAGCTCCCCTTTCAGCCCTTGGTAATTTTCGAGCTTCTCGCATTCCTTCTTCTGGATGTTGCTGTCGCTCAGGATTGTTGTAACTAGCTCGATCGGTCAGTGGTTTAAACTACTGACTTTGGCGCGGAAGACTGGGATTTGATTCCTGATCATGATCCAGTGTGGACCCTTAGACAAAGTTCTTAATGCTCCTAACGTACCTCAAGATGAGTGAAACTGTAAACGCAAGAGTCATACTGGCGCACGTCACCTGGGTCAACAAGGTCCAGGTCAGATGTTAAGGGAACCAGGGCAATCTAATGAGAATTTGGCTACTGGAACAAGACATAGATGAACTAGAGCTTGAGGTTCCCTTCTTTTACTCCGAAACAAGCTCAGTGTCACCATCAAAAAGGTGATTTTTCTCTTACTTAACCCATGCCTGTTTTTCTGGAACATTTTAACAACTTTTGTTTTAACACAGCTACTTTACAGAAAATATACAGAATGTGATAACACTTGTCACTTCATGTACGTGACAAGAATTATAAAATACATCCCAATTTGTATAAATCCCCAAGAATGACTGCTGGTTGGTCAAAAGAGCGAGGGAGTGCATTAACTCTCTATTATCTGGTTTGTTATTTTGACATTGTCTGGTCCAGGAAGATTAAAAGGTGAGTGATCTGGCCAAATTCTCTCAGTAAATAACAAACAAACAAACAAAAAAAGAAGATAAGAGGTCATGGACAGGGACGGTTCAAGGACTCTGAACATGTCACGCACACGTCCACAGTTCACCCCTTTCAGCCTGGATTGCGGGTTCATTTCCTCTCTAGGCGTACTTCCTTTAACATATAATAAATTGCTTTGTCTGAAGGTTGTATCATGTCAGACCTCTGCTGCCAACTCATTTATTTTATTATTCAGCAAATGCTAATCAAGTAAATGTCGGCAGTGGAGGTCTGTGGCCTCCTCACACCTCCTCATGATCCACGTGACTGTGTTTGAGTATCAGTTGTTATTCTGGAATTCCTGATAAGTTCAGCACAGTCAGTGTCACTACCTGTATCATAACATCCTGCTGGTTAAAGTCCTCATCTGCTTTGTGAGGCAGAGGGCAGCACTCACTGAAATTACATCTTTATTCACAGCAAGAGCACTTCAACAATTTAGCTCAGCGCTCGTAACATTGACAGTCTCGTGATGGACAGTTTCAAAAAGGCTCAAAATCAATGCAGCAGAACCAGATATAATTTTTTTAATTTCACACATTTCCTCTTCCTTTGTCAAAACCTGGCACATTAATTACCCACAATGCCACGAGAGTGCAAACGGTTGGGTTGGAGAGTGGGTTTTGTTAGCAGGGTTGAGGAGCGGGCTTCAGAGGTCTGCAAAGCTCCCTGCTAAACGGAAACAGCTGCTTCAGTGAACTTACCTCAAACTTTCCCTTTTTCTCCAGCGGCTCCACCTGGGCCTCATTGGACATCGCTGCATCACTCTTCGGAACGCCCTCCCCCTCCATTTCCTCCACGATCATCACTGTCTCCCACTTCCCAAAGCTGCTGGCAGGGAACATGTCCGACCTCATGCTATCTCCAAAATACACTACCTGCAGGGTGAGGGAGGGGGGAAAGAAAGGGACAGAGAGCTTGTTTACTTTCAGCAGCTACACAAAATAGTTTAAGTGCTGTGGTTAGGCTGCACTTTAGCTAAATTCCTCTCTTAGCAGGAGTCAAAGTCGGCTGGTATATGTCTTATGGCCCCCCAGGGCGAACTAGACCAGACACGATGAGTCTGCAAAACTCATCACCACCTCTTTGACCATCACATCTCCTTTGTCCTCCACGTCTGGAAAGAAAAGCAGGCTGAGGCAGGCTTTACTGAGACGCATTCCAAAAGTGAAGTGCAGGCGCACACCGCTCAAAGCTTTAAATCCCATTTCAACAGCCATTTACCTCGATTCCCTTTTAAATGGGAGAGGAAATGGAGTGAGGAGCGGGGAATGCTGGAGATTAAAATGACAAGACACAGAAGTCTGCTGACACTGGAACACAGGAAAAAGGCTTTATACTTAGTAAGAAGAGGATACAAAGTGAAAGACCAGAGAGCAGTTCATGGGAATATTGAACAGTGAAGTCACTGTTTAGATTTGTTTCTACCCAATGCTTGAAATAAATCTTTGTATAAGTGCAAATAATCAATAAATGAGTTCACTATTGACCTACAATTACTGGTAATATCACATGCAGTGCTATTAAAGGATCGATCTTGAGTTTTGACAAATTTTACCTCCTTAAAGCTGCACTAATCAATATACTCGCATTAAAGGTGCTGCATACCTTCATTCAGAGCATTCATATAAAACCAAACCCCTATATGCTATGTAGAGATACAGGAGAGTAATGGCATACTGTGATGGCATGTTGTAATTTGAGCTTCTCTGTTCTTTGTTGTAGTAGACAGTTCAACTGTGTGTGCGTGTTAGTGCGTGTGAGTCCCTGTGTGTGTGTCCCAATGGCTAGCAAATTGCAGCTGCTCTGCCTCGCGCTCATGTGACAGTTATCGCTGATATCTGCAACACTGACGTCACAAAAACGTAACACCCACCCCCTGGTGTCCCCCTGTTAACACCGTTAGCTCTGTCAGTACTGTTTGAGCTGTTAGCCCCGATAGCTGCTAGCCGCTAGCTCAGCTGTCTCCATGTTGAGAAGCAATCAGACACTAAATCATAGAAATATTTGAACATTATATACAGCTCCTTTAACAATGGATTAAATGTCTACATGTAACATGAGAGGTGTTGCTTGAAGTGATGAAACCATAGAGAATTATTGCCAACTTATTGTCAATTTTTTCAAGCCACAATTTTGGTGTTTCATTTGAGTGTCACTGCTCCCATCAACCCCGTTTCCACCAGCAGCAGGCAGCTGTTCACACAGTGTAAAGAGCACAATGCACAAATTTGTATATTTTTATACACTTTACAGACTCAACACATTGAACGTATTTATATTTGTACTATTTTACATACTGGTGTTAAACATTGTAGTACAGCGCACATTTTATTTTTTATTTATTTTTTATTATTTTATTTCATTTACTTTATATTTACATACTTTTTATTTCATACTCTTATTCTTATCTCTCATAATTCTCTAATCTTTACACTAGAGTGACAGAAAGGAATCATAATTTCCACTCGGGGATCAAGTAAATTCTAGATTCTAGAAATCCGTTGAGGGTAGAATGGACATTTCCATTCTAATAAACACAGCATGATGGTCAGAGCTGAGGCCATTTTATGGGTACTGTGGGATGACCTGCACTACTCTGCCTTACTCTGCATCTGATTAGCTTACCCTGACATACTTACCCTAACCCTAGCCAATCTCACTTCTCTTGCATAAACCTTACCAATCCAATCAACTAAGCAAAAAAGAACTAGCCAGTCAGAGGGAAAGTAGGGCGGGTCATATTTTCACTATTCTAGGTAAAAAAAAATTGGCGTACCGTTGCAGGCTAACTTCGTATAAACCCACTTGCAGCAAATTGCGAACTCACTGAGGTGAGATTTTGCAGACTGCCAAACTAGCAGTGGAGCAGTACAAAGCATGGAGAGGCGTTTTTTAATGCATTCTACATGATGAGCATCAAAACGGAGGCCAAAACAAAGTGCTCAAACTATTAAGTGTGACATACATTACAGCACCACTGATGTATGTGTCACCATAACAACTAACAATAATCACCATTTTCTTTTGAACCACTCAAATGACCACAGCAAACACTTTACTCTGTTCTACTATCATTCTATTTCTATATGATTTGTAACAAATGGGCTAAAACATGGAGATTTAATGGTATGGTCCTTTAAGAAGTGTAAACATCCCTCAACTTTCTGCACAAATTGATGTGCTACTAAAAATTTAATTGAGCTGTGGGCTAGAAAACCAAAGAATTGAGCTGAAAGAGGATAAAAGGCTCTGTAAAGCTGAGGGGAACTGCATATTTGGTTGTAATTCTCTGTGGTTACATAACTATAAGTGTCTCACATCACACATGGCCATTTAAACCCTTGTTACTGAGACAAATAAACATATATTGGTGTTGCTTTCAGTAAATGGAACATTAAGTTCAAATATATGAAAAATTCAGTGTTCAAAATAAGTCTAAAATACAGCCTTCTGCCTGGATCTCGAATTTATTTTGTAGCTCTGGGCTGAAAACTTAAATATTTCTGTCATTCTTATCTTATGTTAATGGAGTCTGATGAAACTCTGCTGTGTGGGAGAACCATCTAATGAAAATCATGCTCTTCATCATCACCTGAAATCTTCCGGATGAACTTGATAACACAGAAAAACAAAGATTTATGCAAGCCACATCATGCAAACCCTTTCTAGCCATCACATGCAGGGGTGTTGCAGATGCCTCTTTGTGTGAGATCTACCTAAATCCAACCTCTCTACAGGAGTCAGAAGGCTATAAAGAGGATGTGAGGCATTCCAGTAGCTGCGTCTCGTCCCTCCCCCTCATAGAGCCGTGCTGTGTCTGAGGCCGGCCCTTCCACATGTAAACAAACAGACGGGCTAATCGGGGCTGCTGCGGGCCGGGCCTGCGGGGAGGGGGCAGCAGGAATCACATTTCCACCAGACTTTCCCAGAACTGCCCACAGCTGGTCTTCGTACCCCCAAAAAGCCCTGCACTACTCATTGCTCAGCAGTGCTGCTGCCAGAGTCATGGGATCAGTATGATAAATATTTACAGAGGCCGAGCATTCCAGCACAGAGGCTACATATTATAGAAGAGATTCATTGTGTATGGATACAGTTACATTAGCCTGAACCAGACTGAGCTCTGCGTGAGGCAAAGCACCATGAAGTGAATCAGACTGCAGGCTGAAGTTCAATCAGCCGGGCAAATGCTTCTCATCCAAACACATCAACACAATATGACACTGTTCATTGGTTGTATATGCAGCCTGTAGCTGTTGTCGTAACCCTGAGCATGACCTGCGATGCCACGGTGCAGCTTATATTGGCACAGACCAAGTTTCATGCTATCAAAGTTTCCTGAGCAGCCCCGTAGTCTCACGCTAGGTCTGGCCAACACTAAGTGTTATGCAAGGCCATTTACTGAACGGATTCAAATGAATTCCACACATAGTGCTTTGATGCACACTCTATAAATAATATATGTAGCGGCAGGTGGTCTAGGCAAGATGTGTCTGTGTTCTTAATCTTTAATTACTGCTGATGGAGTTGGTGAATTTAACTTCTTCATAACACTCTATGGATAATTCCTGGAACGAAGGAAAGTATTCTGCATTAGAGTCACTCTACCTCTTTCCAAGATTCCTACATTTTATGAACTTTAGGATTAAGTCAAACGATCCAAATGGTGTAATAGCTTTTCCATGAATCAATACCAGAGTTGTAGACATGAGAGGTCCCACAAATGAGGACTTAAGACTTGATTTATGTCGTACTTCCACTGCGTGGTACTGCACGGCTCTACTCAACTCAATTTGTTCTAGTTGGTTTTTCATCAGCAGAAGTTGTAGGTAGTTCCTGGTACATCTCAGTTGAACCAAGGTGATAATGAAAGGTGGAGTTATAACACTGCAGACCACTGACTGGTCAAAGAGAATCACCACTGGCACAACACAGACATCCTACACAAACCCGTGACTTTTAAATAGCCAAGCTATTGTCCATAGCGACCACATTTCTTATTTACTTGAACCAGATTTTAAAAAATGTAAGCCTGCAAATCTATGCTGCATTATGTATACTACACCATGCAATTGACGAAGTGTAGATATTCCTCTGTTTGGTTGCTGATGAAGGGATTCAGCAAGTGCCATGCTGAAGATAATATCATGGCAGTTTGACATGACGTCACTGTGGCTATCAGCTGAGAACCACGCCTGCACTGAGGGAGTACTATCTGCAGGGGAAACTAATGGAGAAAAGAACATCGTACCAAAAGTTAGCTGAGTAGAGCTGAACCATGAAGTACAAATGCGGCATTGGACTCGTCTCCTGTACGGCAAGACTAACTTGAGACTTGACTTCATAAAGACTTTTTTTTAACTTTGAAAAATTAACTGGAGGAATGAAAAAAATAAATGGCAGGCTTTGTAGTCACAGAACTTGGATATTTATTAGGCCTATGCATTGAAAAACTTTGTCTCAGTTATACTCTCGATAACAGACTAATAGTACAGCTTTGTTCAAATTCTGTCATTTTGATTGTCTGCATTCTGAGCCCTACAAGACCTGCGGCTGTCTAAACTTGAGACCTGTTTTGATTAACTTGAGACTTGAAATTGCCTTTCCACAGATGTTTTAAAACGGCCCTGCTAGGTACTAATTTAGATAAGTTAAAACTACACAAAGCACCATCACAACTTTCTAATGTAAGAGGGTTGTTACTGCTACTGATCCCGCTGAGAATCAACAATGTAGCTTTCGTCAGCTTTCAGCTCATTGTTTTAATTTGTCTCCAGGTGCTCAGACTAAAACCTGCACTGTGTTGAAACAAAATGGAAGGTGCTACTTTGGTGCGGCTGTGTTGTTTCAGGTGGAGAATAAATCAGAGGAAGGCTTGTTTGGGTGATAGATCTATGAGTTCTAAGGCTTATCAGAATCCAAAACTCTGCACAGCGCTCTATGAAACTATGAGGATCATCATGACAAAAACAGATGGAGCCCATCACAATCACCAAGGAAACAGCAGAAACATGGCCTTACACACTCATCTACCAAGAATGTGTGCTTTACATATTTGCTTGGCCAACCTAGTGCATTGCCTTGTGGTCCAGTCGCTGGATGACAACGGGGAACATGTCCCCCAAAATTTAGAATATGCACATTTGTATCCCCCAATAATAACATGTAGCAGAGGAATTCTATTTTGATGAAATTTAAGATAATTCCATTCTAAATTGATGAAGAAAAGGCACAAATTAGTGCATGAAATTCACCAGAATGCAGGAAATTAAGTGTTTGCCTGCATTAGCTCTCCTGATGTAACAATGCAGTGGTCTCATTGAATAAATGAGAGGGTTATGGTTTGTTAAACAGTGCTTATGTTCGTCTAACCACAGCTGTTAGGCTGGCCCACACTTACGATGCTGACGATACTTGCTGATGATGGTGAGGACGGGGAGGGTCGGGCCAGAAATCCACTTGATTCTTTTGTAGTGTTTTACCCGGCAGTAGTCGGTATGGATGAGTCACAAAGGCAGTCACTGATTCCCCAGTGAAATGATGAAGATGAGCTGATGTAAACGAATGGATGGTGAGAACAGTCCAACATCTGGAACTCTAAACCAGGAATTATTGATTTATTATACAGTGAACAGGTCAAAATCAAGGACTCCAGAGTGACGCCCCTGTGTCTCCTCAGTGTCTGATGGATGTCTCAGTGGAGATATAGCTCATCAAGACTCATTGCCTCGAGTGTGTTTAAGAGTCTACTTTCCGTCCTCTTGCTATCAGAAAAAGCTCACTGCTGCTTTAAGACGACCTGTAGTGTGGGCCTGCAGCCCCGTCTCTTATCAGCTCATCACTCAGAGGAGCAGTTAAAGCCAAAGCCAGGCCCAGGTAAACAGAGCTGCAGGCATGCAGAGGGGCCTTAATGAACCCATTGTGCTGCACACTGTGTGGGGCCTGGAGTGCAGGGACAGGAGGGGGCCAATGAGACAGCAGGGCAAAACCCCATTTTGTCATTTAGGCTCATATTCAGGCCAAAAATGTTATATTACCCTTAAGTTGCGAAAGACTCTGCCAACAGGATGAGATCATTACATGTGTTTTCAATGCAGTTGAGACCAAGTGGAACAAGACAGATCTACCTGCTAGGTTTAAGAACATTATGAAGTTATTAAAGTTATGTTATTCGCATTAATTCAAGTACAATTATGTCATAATTTGAGGATCTTTTGACTCGGTATACAAAGTAGGACCAATAGAAATGAGGCAGAACATTGTCTAAGACTGACAGATCCATTGCCATTTGCATTTTGAGGATAACAAATTTGTCTTGACTTCTATAATGGCAGCCAATTACACTTCTTATTTCAAAAGGCAATGACTCACTGGGACAATCTGGGTTTAATTATTAGGAAATCATCAACCTATGAAGACAAAGCATTACTGCTTTGTCATTGGCTTGCTGAGGGAATTTTACAATTCGGTGATCAACTGTGACTCCAAACTCCTCTGTTACTAATAAAAACAGCAGAGACACCCCAGAAAGATCCCAACTACCGTAGCCAGGCCTGAATCTCCATGACTGTGTCCCATCAGCTCCACCATGACCCCATCAGTGTCAGCACTCTGCTGAGAGGGAATTGTAATCTCCCCTGAATGCCTCCATTCAGCCCACCTGCATTAAGTCCTGTCAGGTGAAAGTGGAGAGAACTGAAAACACCGAGTGCCTCAGGTCACCTCGAGGAGTGTTTAAAGCAGCTATAAGTGCAGGTTGACACTGAATTCCATGAGAGCTTTCTCCACGTGGCTGGGGAACAGAGGAGGCATTGAGCAGAGAGGCTGGGAGGAGGGGGAGAGGAGCTGAGAGAGGGATGTGGACGATGACGAGTGCTGCGGGGTGAACTTTGGCAGGGCTGATGCAGGTCTGCCTGTGCCTCATCTGTACCGACTCTCCTGTTTTTTTGATTTAGTTATGTGGGATACAACAATACCCACAGAAATATTACCTGCTACAGACCTTAGTATGGCTCATAACTGGAACAAAGTGAAGTAACATTCACTGGCATTTGTGTGCTCCCTGAAATAGTTGGTGCTAAAAGTTTAGCAGTGATCTCTTACAGGGGTAGTTGACGAACTACTGAGACTGTCAAGCCAATGGTAACATATGATTTCATTGTTAGACATCATATATATGCTATATAGTATTTAAATTATCTATTGAACTCAATGCATTACTCAACTTGGCTCAAATCTGGCCATAATCCATCTTGCTTCCTCATTTCCTGTCATCTCTAAATAGGCATTGTGCCTATGAAATGAACTGATTTATTTGTATCAGTGATTGATGGTTGACCCTCATGTGTTATAAATCAGTCATGATGTCATTCCTTGGGGTGAAGTATAAGACTGTGGGCAGGAGTAAAAAGTATGACAAATCAGCAGTCACTTATTTTAAAGGCTGTCACGTGAAATTCTGATATTTGTGTCATCCAACAGATGTAACTGTTCATTTTTATTTCTTAATGAGGGGCTGAGATGAGTTGTTCCAAAACTTTTGGAAACTATAACCTCATTTCCAGCACATGGCTCAACACAACTTGACTCAGCTTACTTTTGGTACAGGCAATGACTGTACCAAAAAAACAGTGCACCCACGTTCTTACATATCCCACACATTTTGAAAGGCTGCGATCACGTGACCAATGCGCTGACAGCAGTAAACAAGGAAGCAGACCAGAGCACTTGTAAGGAGGCTGGTTGGGGTGGTGGATGGGTCACAAAAAAATGGACTTTCGCCCAGGATTTTCCCCTGGGATCGTGTGTTCTGATTTGTGTGAACTTTGAGTCATTTTAAGGTACGTCCTCACCATGTTTGTGCCTGTGGATATCTCATTCATCCAGGTCATAGTTATCTCAAGGCAACTGAATCGAACGCAACTGGACTTGGTTTTGTCTTAGAAGACGTTTCACCTCTTATCCAAGAGGCTTCATCAGTTCATGCTTGTCTGACTAGGCTGGAACTAGTCTGACAAACGGGTGTGGAAGCACCCAGGTATTTAACCTCTGGGGAGGTCTTCACAAGGCCAATGATGTCACTGGTTCGTTAGTGCTCCAATGGTGTGTCAACGACAGACGTTGAAACTCCTGCTGCAACGCTGCAATTGGAGTCGTTAGAGTCACATGAGGCCATTTGTGAACGACCATTGTTTTTAGAGGTTAAGTTGTTAAATCTCCTGGGCAAGGATGAAAGGACAGAATTATAGGTGGGGGATAGGTGGTGTCGCAGACCTCCTCCTCTATTGAGAGATGGCTTTTCCAATTTCACATAGATGGCTTCTTTTACACCTCTTTCAAACCATCGGTCTTCCCTGTCCAAAATGTGCACATTGCTGTCTTCGAAGGAGTGTACTTTCTCCTTGAGGTGTAGATAGACAGCTGAGTCTTGCCCCTGTTTCTTTTCCTACATCTAACCACAGTAACTATTCTTGCCTAAACCTAACCTGCGTAACTTTACGTTAATTAGATAACTGTACATTAAGGACGTAACGTCATTTGTGGGGCGCGTATTTGTACGATTCATACGAATCGTTCAATGACAATACGTTGTTTGGTACCAGGTCCTTTTCTCTATTTAATCTTTCTCCTAGTAAACCCTCAGTGTAGACGTGATTCTCAGCTGATTGCCATAGCAATGCCGTTTTAAACTGCTGTGACATCATCTCCAACTTGCTGAATCCTTTCACTAAAAAAAGTTCCAGGTACTATCACACAGCTTTTGCTAGTGGAAAAAAAGAGCAGGCTTGGCTGAGTAGAGCTGTGCAGTGGAAATACAGCATATGACACCAATTCTTAGTGAATTTTTCACACATATAAACATACAGTACAGAACTCCTTCGGCGCTTACTGTGGGAGCACTGCACCATTTGATAGATTTTCCCAACAGATGAGGCATTCCAGTGTGGGAAAGCAAGTTTCCCCTCCCTGCAAGAAACCATAGGCCAAGTAGCTTTCACTGGACTGTCTAATGTGAGCTTTTGTGGCTGGCTCCAATTCAGAGTGCAGAGGGCTCAGATGACTCAGCGATTTTTCACTATGACATGGTTTGTCCTTCTTTTTCTACTCTGCAGTGTTGTGCCCTGCCTCTGCCTGAATAGGTTATTTGTCTACACACAACAACACATTGCCAGGACTGCCAAAGTTGGTGCGGCAGTAACACAGGGAATCTTCAAAATCTTATCGCACTACCATGACCGTGGACACTTGTATCTCCAAAAACATGCCGTATTACTGACCAAAAAACAAATGGAGGCTATTATCTCACAAATCCCAGCTACAGAGCACTTCATAAAGGTTTTTAAATTGTAATAATTTTGATATAAATTTCAGATTCGTGTTTGATTTTATCATATGAGAACAGGGCAAGAAAGCAGAGCTGAACATCATTCGAGATCTACCGTATCAGAATATTGCTGTCACATAAACAACTGTTGCACAGGAGTCTAGAAAAAGTGAATCTTGCTTTTGTTACGCTAATTTCTCTGCCATACCTGAGAGGTACAAAAAGAGCTCTTTGATATGTATAGAAACTGTCTCTAAGAATGGGCTGCATTGTGTATGAGAAGTATGAGGAGAGTTGGCTGCACTGTTTGGCCTGTTTCATCAGTGAACTCCCAGCATGCTGGCACACAGCAGGCCTGTCGAGAGTCATGCCAAGGGCCACGTTCCTTCTCTCCATCACACCAGTGTGAATCTCCCTGAGCTGATTTATCATGAAACCCTCATCTCTTTCAGCCTCTGCCAAAAACCAGAGTTGGAGTCAATCTCAAAGTGAGCCTGAGACGTTGTTCAGCCAGAGGTCTGTCTGAACAAGGTACAAGGTGGCCAGCCTACCTTTGGCTCCTGTTTGCCCGTCATGGTCTTGACCAGCTCGAGGAGGTGCGGCCAGTTGCCCTGGGAGTACCAGCCGGGTTTGTCCAGCGACGGCAGCCCCTCGCTCTCCTCCACGTCGTTCACTGCAGGAGAAGGAAGAGAATCAGACGCCACAGTTTGACCAGACAGCCAGCTGCTACATGACCGCACAGCCTCTAGTCCGCCAGCACCAAACCTCGTCAGCTCAACCTCACCACAGCACTCACCAGCACGGCCACAAGGAGACAAAGTAGCAGAGGCAGACTGTGAATTATATGGACTGTGAGAATGCTCCCAATTCTCCCAGTTGAGCAATGGTTTCACAACCTGGGGGTCAGGTTTTGTCTTAAGGTAAATTTTAGAGATTGTGTGATGATGAACAGGATAGGGGTGCAGTTAAGCTACGTGCTTTTTTTCCCTGACTAATCTTTGCTTTTTCTTGCAAATAACGAGATAATTCAACGTTTTGTAAGAACCTGTCAAATGCATCTCTATGTGACGTGCAGGTCGGGCGGTTCAGGTAAGCTTGTTAGAACATATAATGGGTTTCAGGTGGGTGGGTCATAAAGCATTCTGACTAAACTAAAATAATAACTTACAGAAACATAGAGCAATAACCCACCTTCTCTTCTTCTCTCTCTGTCTCTCCAACAAAACAAGCAGCTTTATCATCAGCACTGCTGCACTCAGGCTTTCCGTTATTCGGCTTATGACCAGGAAAATCTGTTGAAGTCCAACAAATTTAACTCTCTCCAGTCATAATGTCTGGTAAAAACTTTCCCCCTGCAAATATGTAGGCCTAACACCATGTCCCAACAGCAAGCAAGCCTCTCTGTCCTAACTGAATATGTGAAATATGCACTTCTGTTACAATCAGCAGTGTGCTTGTGTAAACAAACCACATAGGTTATCAGCTGTTTGCTCTACATCATACTTAAGACATAAAAGATGGGTGAGTACCCGCCGTCTTTGTATGTTTGTACTTTTTAAAACAGACAACACACATTTTATACTGTGATGTTTCCTGGAAAATAGATACATTATAGCCAACAGCATTAGTTTGCTATTAGTGATGGTCATTACCAGGAACTTCCAGCTCTGGTTTGTGGGCTTGTGGGTTTGGGGGTTTGTGGGTTTGTGGGTGTGGTTTGGTGCAGGTTTCAAAAACCCTGACCTACGCATCACTAATCTGCATTTCATTAACATTACGTCTCTGCCAGTTATGTTAGCGAATGTTACTGGTTCAGGTAAGGAAAACAGAAACTAGAAGAATTTGTGGACTAAATTGATCCACAATTCCAATAACAACAAAATGACTGGGGCAACATCCAAAACCTAGCATGGCAACATTAAGAAGGTAAACTATAATATGTAGCATTACCAAATTAAGATGTCTACAAATGACTATACTTATGATATATATTTATTTGAATTGTGTCCTTGAATTCCAGCAATATTCAAACCCAGAAAAATCTGTAGTTTTATTTAAAGATGATCATCTGGTCGCCTGTCAATGGTGTCATATCCCCTTTACCCCTTATGGTTGATCTCAGTTCCAGAGAAACAGATGATACATCATTGTAAATCTTACAATGTCACAGAATTTCACTCAGTCACAGTAATACAGCATTTTTTTCAATCACAAAGCACATTTTTTATTACTTGCATGTCATTTTGTTACAAAGTAATCCAGTAGAGACCTAATTTACTGATATATTTTAATATCGATCAAGCTTATTACAATGTGCTACTATGATAAGTGGCTCATGCTAGCCAGCAAGCTAATGCATGTGGTAATGTTATAACGCTACAACAATGTTGTTACTGAGTGACTTTGGTGTTTTGAACAGTTAGTTTGGATTTAACAAAGTCATACAATAGTACAAACAAACTAACCAATTGACACAGCGATAGACCAGTTGTTTTTGTCACTGTTTTTGTCAAAGGTGTCAGGTTTGAAGAGAGCTCAGATAACAGTTTAAGTTCCCCTTTTAGAAAGGGTTGTATAATAGCTAGGTAAAGCGGTAAAAATCAAAATATAGGATACACTTAATGTGATATTGATTTTTTTTAGGTGGCTAAAATACATTTTACTAAAGCTGTTATATTTATTGCTTCCTTCGAAGGCACCAGACTCCTTTGACAAAAACAGTAATTCTACCTCACAGAACACGGGAGCTGCTAGTCTACTGCTGCCTCGATCAGTTAGTTTGTTTGTGTTATTGTGTGACTTGTTTTGAACACAGATAACAGCACTGGGCTACCCCATGATTGAATTTGCCCCTTGATGTTAGCTACAGTAGCTTACAGCATATGGGAAGTCGACTCATCTAATGCTAAGTTAGCACGTTAACTTGTGGCTATTTCATTAGAATGAAATACCTAAATGTGACTAAACTTAACATGAATAAAATGTTAATCCATGAACATGATTTCTACATTTTCATCTGCAATGGTGGTTGTTTCCATAGACATCAAAGTCTGTCTTTTGTTACTGCATTGATTGAGAGACCCCTAGAAGCAGGAATTACACACTGTGCTTTTAACAATGGGTTGGCATTATTTTCAGTTGTCTTATTTATAGGCCATCAGTAGGAATTTGTACATGATTATTGTAGACTGTCAAACATCTAATTCTTCATCTACATGTTCGCTTAATAAATATTACTGCATTAATTTTAGCTCATGTTTTTAGCTCATTAACAAGTTGGTTTGCACAACAATAAATGATCTTTTTATCGAGCACAAGAGACAGTCCCTGCTCAAATACATTTTTAAAAACCACCTTCATATATGAGTGATATATCAATTCATTATGAAACAAGAAAAACATCAGGTCTAACTAAAGTTACTTTGATTCTGTGTGTTTGTTATTTAAAGCAGTCTATACAAAGATATCGAGCTGTCATTGATGCACACTGTATTCCAGCAGCATCAGCTCAGCTCCGCAGCGGAGGGGAGGGCCAGACTGTAAGTGAAAGCAGACCAGCGGTGACTGGCGCATCTCAGTCCAACCCCAATACACACCACGTGTCACACAGGAACACTTCCAAAACCTCATAGTTAACCCTCCGAAAACGTCGGAGCCGTGTGTTCAGCCATGCAAAACATCCAGTCATTCTGAGCTCACAGAGCTCATGAATAATGACTGAGGATTTTCCACTTGTTGGCTACAAGTTTTATGTTTACTTAGAAGAAAAAGTGATTCAGTGGAATGAATGCAGAAAAGTCCAACTGAGAATAAGAGTGCAGTTTCTTCTGCCGTTAATGCTTATGGATTTAAATAACTGTATTTAATGTCCAGTGGTAAAACCATCACAGAGTATACTAAAACTCATCTTTCATCGTGTTGCAACTTGAGCCAAAATGGACAAAGTGAAAAAAATGTATAAACCAGACCAAGAGTTTACAGATATGTTAGCTGCTCTGAGAGGCTGTACTGCAGTGCTTTGAGCTACATGCTATTGTTAGCCTGCTAACATACTGACAGGTAAAATGTAAATAATAATGTATGTAATACTGGATTTAGTCTGTAATGTTTACCACAGTTGCAATCCTATGTTAGCATGTTAGCATGCTAACACTTGCTAATTAGCCCTACAAACAACGTACAGCTGAGGCTGAAGGTGAAGTCATTAGTTCTGCAGGTATTTGGTAATAAATCAGTGTATTGGACTACCTGAAAATCTGACCTGCTAGCAGCGCTACATTTAAAGTCTTTTGGGGACCTCAAATGTCTGAAGTAAATCTACTTGGACCAAAGTGGTGGAATGAGAAACTGACACTGCCATCCACAGAGCCCTGCCGCTAGTGTGGCTAAAAATATTTAGCTTAAAATTGGTCAAACCTACATAACTGATTTTTTGGCCACATGGGGGCAGCAAGACCAAGTTGTGTCCAGTCGCCACAAGACAATGTTGGTATTGTAGGTTTCGGCAAATCACAAATATAGTACATCTGCATGTCTCCTATGTATCATATTGACATTTCTAAGTTGATATATTATATGATCTGACTTGGTCAACGGGAGGCGGAGGGGATGGGGGTGTTTCACATGTTTGTTTGTTTTTCAGCCCACAATTGTGGGTGTTTTTTAGCGACCCATTGTTGTTTTTCCAGAGGGAATAGTGCCATGAAAAGTGGTTGTTGTTTTTTACCGAGGCATCATTTAATTTGGAGTCATGTCTCTGGCCACCTGGCAACTCTAAGTCCAGTTTTCACTATCCTTTTGATTGTGGTCTTCACCAACTGCCAAGGAAGATGTCCGGCTCTTTAACTGCTAAATCTTCTACTTTGTTCACCAGCTAGTCTCTTGCTTTGTCTGTTTGCCTTCACTGGGCAGATAGTGTATACTATACTTAGACTGCGTCACTACACTGTGTGCATTTTTGTTAAAAAATGCATCCACACTAGCATTTCCAGGTTGTTTTAGGTCCTGTCTATACATATTCCAAACGCTTTGTTTTATGTCTACACAGATAAACAGTAACCAGGGTTTTGCTAAATCTTCAACTTAGAGGGCATTTGAAAAACTACCCGTTTCAGTGACCTAAAACTCTGTTTGCATGTGGACGAGAGGCCCAAATGTAGAGGAAAATGTAAGTTTACAAAAACATCTGGATACGTATAGACAGGGCCTTGGTAGAGAACTCTATCCACAGTGAAACAACTGAACAACATAGTCTTAGTCAACTAGTTGTCTTGCAAAGTTGGTGCCAGTTTGTAACTACAAGTGAGCACTTTTACACGACATTTCATTTGAGCCATTGTTAATATAAACATATTAATTACTGCAGGTTCAAGCTCGAATTTCTGTATGTTATTTTCAATAAATGAACAATAAATATATTCATATTGCCACTGCATGACTATCACCCACTCCTCATGCACACACATGTAGTGTGTGCATGAGGAGTGGGTGACAGATTTAGTGTGAAGTCTACAGACGTCTGTCAGTGGTGCGTTGATGTGGTCATTCATTGAGAGCAAACAGAGAAGCTGCTCTCCAGGCTGACTCGTCCTTACAGAAAGAAGACATGGAGTCGATGTTGAACAGGCTGCAGTCAACTCTCCCTCCCACTGACCACACGGGGCCCTCAATATGAATTATTACAGCACTAATCCAGAGTAATACAGTCAGGACTGTATTCACACAACCATGACTCTATATGGCCTCTAACGTCTAAACACACAGAGTCCAGCTGTGGATTCTCCACAGACAAAATGGTCATTTATTAACATGGACAGCAGGCCTATATTTGGCTGTTTAAACAGTGGGTATGTTTACGTCAATACAATCAGATGGGATTCTCTACGACGACTGTAAAAAAAATCCATAAAGCAAGATTATCACCATATTCAAAGCACATAATTAAACAAAATTAAATGATAACAATCACACTATTAGTCACATGTGGTGGCACCTGTATTTGGGAGTTCCACTGTTTAACTTGTGAAACTAACATTTTGTGGTTATTCTTCAAACTTAAAGGGAGTGAAGTGATGACAGCCAGAACCATGAACGAGTTATCTACGAGGCTGGCACAGACATGTCTGCAGGCGCTCCTGATTATCTGGATTGCGACGGTCTGGTTTGCTTTCAGCTCTGACTACGGCTTATTCTAAAGGACATGTCAGAGAACACTGGGATAGGACAAGACACACAGACAGTGACAGTCTGTAATGCAATTACACACGCAATTACTGTAATTACAGTGATAGCTGTTGGCAGAATTTGGTTCTGACTTAGCTGAAGAAGCACTTCCAAAAACATGGTAAAGCTATCTTTGTCACTGCCACATATGGCTTCCTATTCAGCTGCTGTGCTTTAGAGGGACACTCTGTTGATGCACATGAAGATCAGTTTATTCATCACAGTGAGTGTGACTCAGGCCAAAGAAACAGTTATATAATGTCCTATCTGGCTCTGAGGGAGTCTGATAAAATATCATCAGGGTTCTCTCAGATTAAAGGGACAGTTCACCCCAAAGAAAAAAGTACATTTTTCTCTTACTTGTTGTGCTATTTATCAATCTTTATTGTTTTGGTGTGAGTTGCTGAGTGTTAGAGATAACTGGCAGTAGAGATGTCTGCCTTCTCTTCAGTCCTCTGGCCAAATTTCTCCAAATTGTGATACACGCATCCTCCTGCACGTGGATACAGTTGGCGGGTGGAGCTCGGTAGAAAGTAAATAGTTCCTCCATGAAACTCCCCCAACAAGGTCTGTGGATTATCTTGAGTAACCAGGTCATGGTTTGTGGAAAGAGACATTGCTGCTGAGTTTTTCAAATGTGTTATTTTGGCACTTTGAGCATCATAAGCGAAGCGCCATCTAGTTCCATTATATTGGAGAGAAGGCAGATATCTCTATGGCTGATATCTCCAACACTCTGCAACTCGCAACAAAACAATCTAGACTGACAAACAGCACTACAGGTAAGAAGACAAAATATGGATTTTTGATGTGGACATGAACCATCCCTTTAAGCATAGAGACAGCAGATTTAAAGCCTGTGCTACAATTAGGGATGCGCCTATTGTAAAATTCTGGGTCAATACCGATACTGTTGTTTAAAATAACACATTGGCCAATAGCTGATACTAGTGGTGTTGTTTATTTTGTCTTTGTTATTATTTATTCCCGCTTTCGTCCCAGAGAAACAAAAAAATTAGAATTTTCTCCAAAAATCAGGATGACTGGTGGCTCGGTGGGTGAAGTGGGCATCTCATGCCACTGAAATACTGTCCTATCAAATAAAGGTGAAAGCTAAAAAAAATAATCTTTGAAAAAATAAAACATTTAAATATGTTTTAAAGTCATTCAGCCCTTTTAATACTATATATGGATGAGCACAAATTCAATCATACACATTTATGAAACAACCTTTGACAAAGCCTTCTTTCACATGAAAAAGATGTTTTCAAATGACTGCTTACATATTGCCTTGAAAACATCAACAAATTTCTCCTTCAAGTTCTATTTATTCAAGCTTCTCGCCAAAAAATACATTTTACAAGACAACATTTGAACACATCATGAGAACATCATAATTTACCTTCGCCCAAAACTTCTTTTTACTGACTAGAGATCTCTGTTTGTACCAAAAACACTTTCTATTATCCCAGGGATGACAGGACACCATTAGTCTCAAGCCCTGCTTTTTAGCCTACCCGAAATTTTTGTGATAAAACAGACACACAACAGTCACTGCCATTCATTGGATGCTGTCTTATTTGCTAATTTCAGTGAACAGGGTGAATATCAGCCAATGTTTAGCCAATAAATCGGTGAATCTCGAGTTACAATGTGGAGTTTAAAACTTGTTGGAATTTACCAAGCACAGAGGGTCAAACTAGTAAGGACAGAGGGATGTCGTATGCTGTAAAGCCCTGTGAGGCAAATTGTGATTTGTGATATTGGGCTTTATAAATAAAATTGATTGATTGATTGATAGTAGAAACTATTTAGCTGCATTATGGGAGAGAGAGTCATGCTATCTGCCTCTGCAGCTTCATTCTTGTTTTAATCTGTTTGTTGCGAGTCCTCCAACTGTATGGCAGTATAATAGGAAATTTGCTGGAATGTTCCTTTATTTCCCTTGCCTCTCTGAGTGTTTGTACCATGCTTCCTTTTTAGCCACGACTACCTCCAACAAGAGATTTCAAAACACAAGTCTGACAAATAATAACAAACAAACAAATTGCATTCTTAACTGCAGCCATGATCCGCACAGATCAACATGGATAAGTAAAGTAAGTAAGATTCTTAATTGGGCTGAACAGGAAATATGAATAAAGTCAATGTTAACCACATAAATGTAATCGTATATTATTTATTTATGAAAGCAGTAGGTGCTGTAACGCATCTTTATTTAAACTCATGAAAAGCCCTTTAAATGCTGTTATCTGGGGATCAATGGACCGCCGCCTTTGATGCAGATAATTGCTCCTGTGGGTCTGACTGGTATTTAAGAGCAGCAGCAGGTCAAATGCAGATCCTCACTCTCACTGACAAAACCATGGTATCCTCCAGAGTACAGGCCACTACAGGTTCAAACTGAGGTTAAATATGCTATAAATATTGTGACAGGAGAGAGCGAAAGAACAGGGATGAGCACCTGCACCTGTGGAAGCGTACACACACACACACACACACACACACACACACACACACACACACACGTGGTAACAGCTGTAAGGACACTGGACTTCGAGAGAAACAGGAATGAGGACGTGCTGTTTGTATTTTCACTTCAATAAAGGTGGACGATGTACAGCACCTCGTGGAGCCTGAGGCTATGAAGTGATTTATGTCACACTTTGTGTGACATGTTATTGGCTGATTACAGCACATTTTAAATAACAGTCTTCAAGGGTTTTGCACAGCTATATTTCAAAGCCCTTGGCCCAAACACCAGGATAAAGAAAGCCAGAGGCTAGTTTAACCTTCTTTCACACTGGTATTTATTAATCCTGGACTAACGTCCATTAAACCCAGGGTTCATTTTTCAAAGCACACAGTTTGTTGAGATTTAATTGCTCACAGAACGTTCTGTCACTTAAGTTCTTACCTTGATTCATGCTAGGGTTGTGTGTTGGCAAGAATCTGGGGATACCATACATATCACTACATGAGTGTTGCCAATCAATGTATCGTGTACACTGCGATACTGTTAGCAAGGCAGTACATTGCAATTTTTCAAAAATCTAACTTTAGGAGCTAGCTGTGCACCCTTTATGACCATGCCTGCTTCATAGGCCTGTGTTCTTTTTGTTAAAGCTAGCGATATGTTATGTTAGAGATGTCTGCCTTCTCTCCAATATAATGGAACTAGATGGCACTCAGCTTGTGGTGCTCAAAGTGCCAAAAAAAGTTTTAAAACTCAACAGCAATGTCTCTTTCCAAAAATCATGACTTGGTTACTCAAGATAATCCACAGACCTTGTTGTGAGCAGTTTCATGAAGGAACTATTCTCTTTCCACCAAACTGACCTGCCAACTGTATGACCACGCAGAAGGAAGTGTGCATCTACTCATGGACTCATAACTTGTGACAGAACAACATGTGAACATTAATGGTGTCTTCTTTGGCTGAGCTGTAACATTAGCTAGCTCAGTGTTGCTATGTGAGCTAGCAGTAGATGCACACTTCCTTCTGACAGTGACATGTTTATACTATAACACCAGTGCAAACTACCTACCCTTTGATACAAAAACAATGCTGCTGCATTATTTCCATATGCTCTACATGTCACATCAACCAGTGAAGATACTTTTTACTTGCAATGTGTTAGCTTTACCCGCAGTCTTTTAGCATTATATCAAAGTTGTATAGAGTTTCCAACCAACTTATGAAGCTAACGTTGTTTAGCTGGTTAGCTACAGTTGCTAAAATCTGCTCGTGACAGTTGTACTTTCAGTCAGCTAAAAATCACTGTACACTGCAGTGCCAGAACAGACAGCTTGGAGACGAGGCTTGAAAAAAGTACAATTATAAAATGACAAGCACTAACCACAGCAGCTACAACCCCTACAGTCTGTCTGAGTTGGCAGTTCAGCATGCCGAGATGCCACCAAAACATGTGGAAGCATGGCTATACTACATGTCTGTGGTGTCTGTTAGTATTTTATGCAACTGGATGCTTCCATTTTCAAATTAAGTACTCTACTGGTATCAGTATCACTTGAAGGGTACTGGTATCGCATTTTTTACAACCAAGCCAAAAGCCAAAACCCAGTTTGGGAATGGAAGCCACTTCACTGTCATGTCACCTGTGTAATATTAGTCATTATAAAGAGCAAAAGTGACGTTTTTAACTTGTCATTGTTGACTTATCCACCAATATGTTTATCTATGTATGCATATGCTGCATTTAGCCAATTACAGGGCCAACACATATGGGCAATGTAGAGTCACCTATTCACCTAACATACATGTCTTGTTTACTGTGGGAGGAAACCCACACAAGCACAGACAGAACATGTAAACTCCACGAAAAAGGCTCCAGATAATGATTAAATTAATACAATAAGTGAGAGTAAATAAATAATTTAGCATGTGATTATTGCTTGTCATCGCTACAAATATTTGGGAAGTGTAAAATCATCAGTCCTAAAGTTATAAGCTCTGTCTCAGATTCTTAAAAATACATTTTGTGAGCTCATAAACAAAAGGACGTTTTTAAGAGTGCAGAATAACAAGTGATGTTCCAACTAAAAAAGGAGAGGCAGTGTGCGCGGAGGCCAGAGGAAGAGCAGATGCTGATGTTTTTTCTGCCAACGTGGCAAAACTCAGGAAGAGCGAGGGAGAGAGAGAGAGAGAGAGAGAGAGAGAGGGAGAGGGAGAGAGAGAGAGAGAGAGAGAGAGAGAGAGAAGAGAATATTTCACTGAGTGGATCATCCTGTCTTCACACATAATGCATCCCCAGTGTTATTGCTGGCAGGAAGACAATCCAGATGAGGGGAGCATTCCAACACGCTGCCCCTGTCAGTGCACACCTTCAGCATGAGCATCCAGGATCAGATGCCTGGGCTGATGAGAGAGGGGAGATGGCCCAGGAAGGTAACTGGAGTTATGCAGACTGCTGATGACGAGGACTGGAGCCAGTGAAATTTTGGCAACCGATTTTGACTAACACGACTAACAGCTGTTTGAAATCTTCACATTGAATTTAGAGTTTAGGAAGATAACAGCTGGAATGACCTCTGATTCACTACAATATATTCCTAAAATAATACAAGAGATGTACAATAGTGAAATATCTAAAAAAAACACTGCTTAATTAAAGGGCCAGTTCACCCAAATTATTAAAAAATCCCATATTGTTCTATTTACCTAGTATCTAGCTATGCAGATAGTTTTCTTTCATGTGCCAACGTTTTAGGAGAGCTTAATACCGAGAAAGTGGAGTTTAGTTTGTGCTGCCAAAAGCTCTAAAATAGACTTTAAAAACAGAAACATTTCTCTCCAGAAAAAGAAAGATATGACTAGAAGTACATAAAAAACCATCTGTTGTTTTGTTATTGGGGTGAACCGACCCTGTCTGCTAAACTCACTGTTTCCAGGTATCTGCAAGCATTAGAGGGCATGAGCACAAACTACTTGAAATATATGCTTGTCCTTTTCTGTTTGAGAGTGAGATAAGGAGATTGATATCAATCTCATATCTGTGTGTTGAGAACAGAACTGGAGTCAGGATGTGGTTAGCCTAGCTTAGCATAAGGAGACCAAACATAGACCTACAACACCTCCAGAGTTCGCAAATGATCTTATCTTGCTTGTTTAATCTGTAAAAAAACAAAAAACCACAACATCACTGTGTTGACAAGACACTGGGAAGTTGTGCACAGTCACTGCACTACACTGTTGTTAACCAGGAAATAGTTATGGCACATAACTTCCCCAAAAACTACAAAATGTCATTTTCAAACCTTTGTCTCTGTACGGAATAAACGAGATACAACATGTTAATCAGTTAGTGTTGGTAGGTGTTGTTGTTTTTGGTAATTTGAAAGCCAGACAGAGCCAGGCTAGCCGTTTTCCCCTGCTTCCAGGCTTTATGCTTAGCTAAGCTAATCATGTCCTAACTTTATCTCTGTACTGGAGCTACGGACAGACATGAGAATGATTTGTGCCTTTCAATGGGGTTGTTAACTGTGTTCACAAGAAGAGTCCATATGTATGCCCCCTCTTATGGTATTTGCAATCTCGTAAGGGGAGTGACTGTCAGAGTCCACGAGTTGTGACATGCTTGCTGACATTTTGACGGTGGATGATAGGTTGACATATTGGAATTTTACTTGTATTGTGTTGTCATCTTTTCCTCTGTCATTATGCCTTTGCATTTCCTGCATGATGCTACTCGCTTGGTAGCTTGCTAAACTGTTAGCCTCAGTGGCTTACGCAGACAGTAACATTCATGTTGCTGTTGCCCAGCAGCGGTGCTCTCACAACTTAACCACTTGAACGCTGAGCATATTGTGTGCACAACCTACCATGGCGTAACCACAAGCTCATGAGTTCCACTTCAAGGCAGCAATTGACTTTCTCTTCTCACTCTCAGAAAGAAAGCAAGTGAGCGTATTACTTCTCAAAATGTTTAAGCATATCATCTGAAGCTTTTCTTGAGAATTTTCCCGAAAAGATGCTAACTGTAAACACTATTTCCTCGACTAAACAATCGGTGAACCAGACCGGGGATGGGAGGTTTAAGTTAGATATTGACTCTATATATGTTTAGAACTGGCAAGATTAGGCAAGTATTTATGTTTACACCAAAATTGCCTGATATGTCTTAAAGAAAGGAATCATCCTTGTATCACATTGGTCTGACATTTCAACTCAATTTCAAACCAATAATACATTTTTAGTCATTGCCTGATAGTGAGAAATTGGGCAATCCTATATACAGGTTTTGATCATTTCCATAATGTTGACACATATCGTTTGACTTGAAAGACAATTTTGATAATGGAGTCATGGTTTAATAAATTTATCACGTAAAAATACCAAACATCCTCCTTAAATGTGACTATCTGTTGTGTCTCTGTCTGACACCACTGTTAACTGAATATACTGGAGTGTTGGACTGCTGTTTGGACAAAACAAGTGGTTTGCAGACGTCTGCTTGGGCTCTGGGAACTTGATTGGTGTTTTGTTAACTATGTGTTGAAATGTCAGGGACTAAATCATCATCAAATGCTGATAAAGTGCAGTAGCCGTATGAGAGCAGCACGCATACTCACCAAGGGTCCTAAAGGGCCTCTGCTGGGGCACCAAGGAGAAGAAACCGGGCTTCAGGGCGTTTGTGATGATGACATCAAAAAGCTCTTCGAAATCCTTCCTGTAACAGCCAGAGAAACAACATTAACCTCTGTGACAGGCGCCTGGCCGCTGTGTGAAGGACAATGCCTGGACAGCTTCCAAATGTACTTGAGTTACACAAGCACAAACAGCCCAGTGAAGCTAAACAGCCCGTACAGATGATGGAAAACATGGAGCAATAAACAGTGTTCACATACAGGGCTGCAGAGGGAATACTGAGATTAATAAAGTAAACACTTCCACTCCCACAGAGCTACAGTCATGAAGTGATAGTGAGCATGTTGAGAGCTGGAGCACGTCTCCAAGGAGACATACAATACAGTACTGTCTGTATGTGCAGTCTACGTGAAGAGGATCCCTATAGAATCTTCCATATACAGTGAGAAAGTCTTATGAAACAGGAAGGGCTTCTTTGTAGGAACCTAAAAACATGTGGACCAATCAGTTTGATGCATGAATGTCTGTATACATGCTAAGCTGTTTCATCACATATATTTATCATGACAAAACAGCTTGCCATACTTACTAAGTATACTTTATAAAGGCTACTATTACAGTTTATTTATGTTATATTAGGACTTGAATGACTTTGTTTGGCATTTGTCATTAACCTGTATCTTTTCCTGTATCCAACCATGGCTTCTATTTAAACAAAAACTAATCAATTATTCAAATTGTTAAATGGTAGTATGTATTATGCAGCAACTGATCTCCGGTTTATGTTCAATAGCCAGGCACCACAATATTTCCAGGAACTAGCATTCTGGAGACTATTGGGCCTTTTTCACTGTCACTTTTGGCCACACCGAGTCAAGCCATGCTGCGCCGATTTGTGTTTCCATTATCAGGTAAGACACGCAGAGCTGGACCAGAGGTGGACCTTCTCCTGAGGAGGTCCAAAAAGCCAGGCCGCCCGCCTCAAAGCGGGTAACAGTGACGTCTCACCGACCTCAGCCAACCCCCAATGACACCCCTTCACCCTCCGAAATAAGCTTGTGTTGCAAGACTCTACTCAAGCTGCAGCAGAAAGAGACGTTTTTAAAAGTCTCTGTGTGTTCAGCTCTCACTGCTTTTGTAGATTGGAATCTCTGTGGTTTGGAGTTTAGTTTCTCTCCTGCGTCCTGTTTTTACTTTAGATATCTGCTTTATTTTACTGTTTCATGTTCGCTATCAGCCGTATTAGAAGCTGTGTGAAGTTGCTGCACGAAAACTAGACATTTCCTTATTTCTCTGCTTCACAACACAGGTTTTTACATAACAAAATAAAGGAGGACTTTTATTGTGATGAATCTACAGGAAATGAAAAGTGTTTATCACTGAAAAAAAATCATAAATATGCTTTAATGTGCATAATAAAGACTAGACTTTAACAGAAACTGGACTCAAACCATACGCATTGTGCGACCCATAGCAGATTCAAGTCTGGTCATTCCACAGCTGCTCTCTAGAGGGACCTATAACACCACATAGTGCTAGTAATTCTGACTGAACTGTAGAGGCTAGAGGAAGTGGCAGAAAAACACAGAGATAGATGATGCGCTCCATTTGCACTGGGAAGTCTGAAGCCTGACTTGTTATTCTAGAACACCATCAACTTGGGAGTGACGTAATTCCCAGCTCCAACCTCCAGCTTCCAAAGTAAATGGATCGCAGCAAGTGACACCACAAGTGTGTTGCTCAGAGAAAAATCTAACATTAGATAAAAGTTTCAAAAGGCCTTCATAAGAACTGTCTCAAGAGTCATATAAGACACTGATTAATTTACTTTTCACCATGTTGTTGGGTGTAAGATGAGAAGGCTATTTTGATGTTGATGTGCCTGTTTTGGGACATCTAAACTAGTCTTAAGTATACTGTGTTACAATTGCTTTTACATTGTCAGCGCCTTAAACCCCTGACCACCAGGGCACTCCTTTAAAACTAAATTCAACAAATAAAGATATATACAGTTCAGTTTTGACTATCTTTAATTTGAATTTCAGATTTCTAAAGTCACACAAATTCTTACAAGACTGTACTTAAATGATCAAATCTGCATCATTAAAGAGAGCAGAACTACTGTACAGTAAGCTTAAATAAAAGTTAGCCTTCAATGCAAGTTTGGCATCACACTTTACCAACTTGAACCTAATGCATGTATTTAAAGTCAGAGAAAGTAAAGCTGGAGAGGTGGTTGTTGAAACACGAGGTTCAGCCCACCGAGACAGTGCTGTTTTCTGGCAGAATAGTGGCACAAAAAGCAGCTGTTTTTTACCTAGACACCCCTGCCTTTCCAGCAGGGATTTTTTAGCCAAAACATGATATTTTCCTAACCGTAACCACATGATTTTTGTCCCTCAACATAACCACACATTCAATCAGGACCACTTTAGTCAAAGAAAACTCTATTACCATTTGCAGTATTATATTTGGCGGTATGGCTCTGTTCTGGGGCCTCTCTGCCTTTCCTAAGGTCTATGTGGAAAGCCTGAGGTGGAGAGAGCACACCTCTTCGCCTGGAAAAAGGGAAGCCTAGGGCAAAGAGAGAACACCTCTCTGCCCTTATATGTGCAACTGAGGAAAGCCTGAGGCAGAAAGAGCAGACACCCCTGCCCTTCCATGTGCCTACATGGAAAGCCTAAGGCAGCATCAATGACAAACAGGTTTGACATTGATAAGTCAGACACAGCATGAAAAGGAGGAGCTGTGGTGGAGGTGGGTTGCAAAGTGGCCTGCAGAGGAAGCAGCAACAGTAGGCAGGCCAGAGCAGTTTAAATAGGGCACCCTGAATGAGATTCACCAATTGGTTGCATAGTAAAGAATCATGTGATCTATCAGACTCCCTTCCCTCAATCAGCTGATCCATCAGTTGATTGGCTGTTTGAGATCAGCTGAGGTAGCTGGGACATGAGCTGAGCTTGACATAGTGTTCTGCCTGAACTAATGCTGAACAGTTACTAATATCCTGAACTGAGTCACAAGTAAAGTAGAGATATGCCGAATGTGATTAAAAGGTATTTTGCCTAGTAAAACTGTGTTTGAAGATATCTTGAATTAATCTTGCTTCTCTAATTGTGCCTGCAGCCATCTTGAGGCTAATTTTACACAGTTGGAGAGGATCCTGTCTGGACTGTTAACACTTTATTTCAGGCAAAAAATGCAGCACATCACATCAGAAGACTTAACAACAACTAACAAATCAATAAAGTATGCAGCACTCCAGCAATAAATGCCTTTATCTGGTGGTGCCAAACAGCGGCAGCAGCTCCTCTGGACAGCCTTTTGGGTACTGGCCAGTAGCCTCCTGTCAGACAGCTCTGGCCTTGTTGTGCTACTTCTGACAGCTGAGTGTCACTGGCCTCCAGCCGGCTCACCGCACTGCAGCGGCTGGAGGCCTAAGGCGGTTTTCTCCAGAGAAGGAAGTACTGTGTTGTGGGAGAGGGTGCCTTTCACAACAAAGTGCTTTCTCCACAGTGATGTGCTGACATGATGAGACACTAAGAAAAAGAGGAAAGTATTTGGTCCCGAGCTGCCTGAAGTTGAACGGATTCCCTGGAGAAGAGGTAGCTACACGAACTTCAGGTGGAGGAGAAACAGGAAAGATCTTAAAGCAGGCCCACTAAGCGTGCAAACAAAGCACACTTCTCCACCAACAACCCGAAGCTGGCCTAACTTCCTCTTGTCGCAATCACAACATAAATCTGCATCCCCTGACCTTGTAAAGTAATGACTTGAACATGATTTTGAGCACACACACAACCTCCTTCACAGCTGGGGCTCTGACTGCTCTCCTCAGGAGGCGACACATGCTGCGGAGCTGGAGGTCACAGACACAGGAGGGGAGGGGGGAGCCAGTGAAACGGCAGGGGAGCGAGGGAGAGGGGTGAGGAACAACAGGAATGACCAGGCTGCTTGCTGCCTCACAGGAAATGGTGAGAGAGGGGGTGGGGTGGCGGAGGGAGGCCTGGGCCAGAGGGGCCCCCGAGAGACAAACTGGTTTCCAAAACTGCTTTACCTCAACCTGCTTTTTGCCTCTGCTGGACTACAGAGAACAATCAGCTCTGAGCATGAGAAGTGAAAAAGCAGACCACCTACACAGGCGAATGCAGTGTAAGATAACAACACCATCCAAAGAACAAGCAGGGCTTATGTTTGTAAAAGCACAGCAGCAACACAGACATTGTGTTTTTTCAAGGCTCTCATGCTGCTTGATCGAGTGTATAACAGGGCTTCGGCTACAAAAACAAGCCTAAACCACACAGTGTGCACTGGTAACAGAGGGAGGCCAGTGATGCACAAAGCCAGTGCTAAACTACAAAGACTGAGCTTGCTAGGACAATAATCTCTTTTGCTGCATGCCTGCAATTATAATGTTAGGTACTGGCTGTAAATTGTGAAATGGTAAGTAATAGCTAACTGTGAGTATACAGACTCCAGTGATCTTAAGCCTTTTCAAATAGACCTAAGGAAATTTGACTCAGTCAAAAACGAATTTATTTAATCAGGAGACCCATTGGTTGTTGATTGTACACTTTATATTTCAAGTAATTTAGCAGCTTTTTTTCCTGAAACGTAAAAGGTTCTGTATGCCACATTTAGAGCTTTAATAAAGCACTAGTTTGCTATGTAAAAATATAGTTGAGTAATGGCGTCCTGACCAGAGGATGAATGGTGCATTCCATTTGCACCGGAACATCAGAATTTATGGTTTTGTGGATATGTTGCCACGTTGTTTGTTTGCACAAAATACAGCGTAATGCACTGTCATCAAAAGGTATTGCTTTCAATGGCTAACCCAGCCAGAACTGGTATTGCTATCAACATCTCGGTTTTCCATCTTGTTTTACTGGAACGCTGTCAACTTGGGTGTAACGTCCTTCCCAGCTCCAACCTCCAACTTCCGAGGTAAATGGAACGCAGGAGAAGTTGCGCTCACTCTGTATGTGTTGTAATGCGAGCTACTCTATGGTTTACTGTGATAAGACAGTCTGGGCATGTGTGCATGTTAGTCCATGTGTGTAACCCACTAGATAGCTCATTGCTGCCACTTTGCAATTCCTACGGCAGTTACCTCTGATATTGGGACGGGGTTGTCACAGAGGTTGCACTCCACCTTCGGTTCCCCCCTGACTTGAACACCGTTAGCTCTGTCAGCACTGTTGTTGTTGATTAGCGCTGTTTATGGAGTTAGCATCGTTAGCTCAGCCACCACCAAATTGTGAACTGTGTGCAAACAATTCAAAAGCTCTGAATTTCACAGAGCCCCTTTAATGCTAGCTAGCTTAAAAGCTGAAATCCACTTTCTGAGTTTATAAGCTTTTAAGCGATAGAGAATATTTTGTAAAACTACTATTTCCAAATTCAACAATGAACTTATCTTAGTGAGTATGAACGTTTTTGTGTGGAGCTACTGCTGGGTAAGACACCACTGTCCTCACAAAAAGCATTTTAGTAAAGCAGAGAACCAAAAGAGGGAAAGAGACACAAGAGGGAAAAATTCAAATCTTCTAAACTTGAATAAATTGAATTTTTGGCAGCTTTTTGGCAGCAGCTGTAGAGACTTATTATTTCATCTAACATATTAACACATTTCAAAGTTGACAAATGTGTTTGCAAATAGTTGCCTGAGTCATCTACCAGACACAACACAACATTAGCATCCCTTTGGAGTTGTGTTTCTAGTCAACCAAGAAATATGTTCCCCATACATGCACATTATATTCACTCTCCTTTTATCTCTGTTTTGGTCTCCACCAACATTTACCGTACGCAGTGGGTTTGTCACTACTTAATTGCTGACTGCTACAGCTTCAAGAAAAATCTAAACAATAAGCTAAGAAAAGACTAAAAGGAGCTTTTGAAGTGCAGAGTTGGAGACAACTTCCTGTGGGTTTATCATACGTGACACCTTTTCCATTACACATAGTAATCTAATCCATTGTTAAAATAAAAAAAGAAAGACAAAATAATATGAATTCAAGGCCTACTTACTACCTTTTACTAGCTTTTACAAGCTTCTGGAGCTTTAAAGCATGCTAGCTTAAAACAGTGGTTCCCAAATGGTCCAGCCACGGGGTCCAGTTTTCTCCTTAGTCATTAATTCAAGGTCCACAAAGTTTAATATATTACACATCATACTTGTGTTTGGCCATGTCCTCAAGCTAGTATGCTGTGTCTGTCAAGTAGCTGTTCATTATTTACTCACTCTACAACAAAAAAGTGGAGTGGAGTGGCACTTCAAAATAAAAGCTTGTGCCGGAAATTCACTGTACTTAAAAATAAAGTGTGTTTTTTTACAAACTTGATATGTTTGTGAGCCTCCCACTTTTGAACCGCGACCCACCAGTTGGGAACCACTGGCTTAAAAGCAACTGACTGGACTTTGACTAAATTACTCTGTCTCAGAGGGTATATGAAAAATATAGAATATGTATGTATATGGTAGATGCCTATTGGGTGAAAGACTTTAAAAAAAGGCAATTTTAGAGGAAAAAACAACAAAAAATAAGAAAAGATGAAGGAAAATGGTTAATCGTTAAAGTTGTGTCACAAAGTGTGTGCTAATTTTTGGATTTTAAAGACACTGTTGACGGACAAAATAGGAGGTGCATGCTGATGTGTATACTGTTTCACATCTGCAAAGTGGAAAAAAAAAGAATGAAAAACAGGAACAGCTTGATGTTCAGTGTTGGCTGCTGAACGCTGCTGGGAGATATATAAGTGTAGCATATGTGTGTGATGATGATGGTAACTTAAGACATGTGAGACAGCGCTGACTAAAGGAATGACTGATGGCATGTGGGAGCTGTAAGGAATGTTGAGGGGAAACCAAAAACTGCCAGCTTGGACTGAGCAGACACTTTCAGGTTATAAATCCTGTGGGGGCTGTTATGGTAAGGACTGCAGACCAGGTCCTGGTCTTGTTTAAGAGGGGGCCAGTCTGTGGTCCCTGTGTGTGTGAAGTCTTACCCCAGGATGTGTTCACAGATAAGCCTGCAGTAGTCGCTGTGGGAGCTGGTGATGAGGAGGAGGATCTTCCCGGCGTTCTTCATGCTGCGCAGCCAGGTCTTGACAGAGTCAGAGCAGGGCTGCAGGTACCGGCCTGGGTCCCTCTTCACACTGGGGAAGTACGTCCCTGCATCGTCTGTACAAAAACACACACGTAGTCAGACAACTGGCTTTGATTTTTAAGACACGGAACAGATGGAACCATCATGGTCAGTAACACGTGTATAAATAAATCATATGCTTTGGTCTTCAGACTTACCAGACTTTTTAACACAGTTGAATTATAGCAGATTTTAGACCAATATGTGACAACACTCTCCATTACCATCAACAAAACACTAAATGCTATTCTGAACTGATGCAACATTGCTTTACTGTACAATTACATTTCAATATCTCCAAACAGCAAGCAAATAGGACAAAAGTTAAGCTACACCAAGAGTTTGGTGGACATTTAAGGGGAAATTTTGCCAAGTTTCAAACAGCTTTGTGTCCCTGCAGTGTGCAGACGAACGATGTTTGGCTTCCCCTCATTGTTCACTTCACCTGGCGGACCTCCGCCTGCAGTTGCAGCACTAGGGGAAGCCAAACATTGTTCATCTGCCTATACGGCAATGACACAGAGCCAGTTAAAAACGAACAGGCGAGGCTCAACAGCTTAACAGCTAGAACTAATGTGCAGCCATTACCATGTAAAACAGCCATACAGTATCAGGCACATACACTTTTCAATTACTGATAATTTGACAGATGTTTAAAAGTCATCTAACCAACTCATCAGAGACAAAGAGACAGAGACAGCATACAGACAGAGGAGGAAAACTAAACTAAAATTGTGGAATGTACTGAAATAAATAAACCATGCATTTATCAGTGATGTCTACAGAACAACTGTGGACTTAAGTCTCCAATAACCAGATTTAATTGTTTTGTAGTGTAACAGTGGTAGCCTATTAGAAGTATAAGTATTAGCAGTAGTAATTCTGCAGTAACATCTATTTTTTTTCTGAATAGTCAGAAGTGTTGCTGCTACTTTTAATACAGTTTAGTGTTGGTGTAGTTTACCTGCCTCTAGAGAGGAGTAACTTGTAGTTCAACATTTTATTTATCATTTGGTTAATTGCCAAACAAGCTAGCTTGCCAGCTAGCTAGGATGGCTATTGTGTCAGGCTAGTGCTAGCATGTTAGCGGCTAGCTTGACCTTACAAGGAATCACTATCACCAAACTCTCAGTCCCACCCATTACCAGTCAGTGGGGATGCTTGCTAACAGCAGTGGCTAAAATGTTATCAGTTAGCTTTCCACCTGTAATTTTCACACGAGCATCACCCATTTTACAAGGATGTAAGGATGAAAGCTGTGCCACTTTCTGGTGTAACTAGCAGCCCTTTACATTAACTGTATAGGACAGTTTTATTGTTGTTTGACATATGATTAAATTTGATTTTATACAGCATTAAGCTATTTTTAAAATATCATTTATTTGTCAAGTAATGACAATCAGAAATCCGATTTGCAGGAGAAAAATGATCCGCTTGGCATTTATCCAGGGACTCATCAAAACAAACAAAACAAAACAGAGTGGTGCATGGTTGAAACTATTGAAGCACCACAAATGTTCTGATATAGCCATCATCAATAAATGCAAGACACAGACATCGAGAGTGAGAGAGTGCCAGCATGGTCAGCGTTCTTACACACAGTAAATGTAAACTATGGTTTTAACATTTTGTTGTCTCCACAAGTTAGGAACAAGTTTAAAGCCAATGTTCTTCTCTTAATCCTCCACATTCATATTCACAAAGGTAAAGGGGAGCCCGGAGTCATGCTACCCACTTCTGAGGCTCCGTCAATGGGCTTCCCTCACTTTGAAGCCTCCCAGCTGCCCTTCAGTGCATCCTGTCAGCATATTGCATAGAGCTAAATATGGCAGCGTTATGATCTGTGTTACACAATCCCAGTCCAGCAAAGAATATAACTCTTGGCCTAATGTTCTCAGAAAAGCCTCATGAATATAAAAACCCATGAATAAAACATAAGGGAATAGAGGAACTCGATGCTGATTGACAACATATAATGCTAAGTCCATGTTTCAAGACTAGGTTACGAAATAGTGCAATTTTTCTTGGTAATGGGAGGAAATGTGACAAAATGTTACCTTGAGGGTTTGTAATTAAAGGATATAAGACTTTTTTGTAATCCAGATAAGATACATAGAAAAGTACTTCCCCTCTCCTCTGTGATGCAATTACTTTTAAATGGCGATTTTTAGTAATGTGAAGCACAGAACAAAATTCAACCTTGAGATATGCGCAACCTTATCAAAACAGAAAAATGAGGCAACCTGTACATGGTGTTTGCTCTGGAGCTGAAGAGGATAACCAATAAGTGAAAGGTGCCGTTGCTTCATTCACAAGCAGGAGAAAAGAGGGCTTAGGAAAACAGGGCAGGGTGTGGATGAGTGGTGTGTATTCATGAGCTTAGGTGTTTACCCTGGCGGAGAACGGCAGCCTCTCAGGAGCATCACTGGGCCCTCAGAGCGTCACAGACACAGTCAGAGACTCTGTGTACACTCTGGCCCAAGTGTCCTATTTCTGTTTTTTGCCGGACACATGACACCTCTCTGATGTTTTCCTCTCAGTGTGAACATTAAAAAACTCCATGGAGTTACATTTTTGTGGCAAACCACAAATACAGATCTGACGTTTTGCTCATGGCCCATTAAAGCTGCAATGTTAATTTTACCCCACATTAGCAATGTTTTAAACCAAGAGACACACTGACAGTGTTGCTAATGTATTATTAGAGGACTGGAGGAGTGGTTGAGAAAAAAAAATAAAAAATAAGTGTTTTCTGACAATGGTGCAAGTATGAAGACAGTTGAGTCACTGAAATCAAATGGGTTTATCCTCTTAGGAGCAAGACAACTGTCTTTTCCATTACAGAATGCCTTGTGTGCACTGTTGACATTTAGACCCTTGAGTGGTGCAAGTCGAAAGCTAACAGTATAGGAATGCACCAGTTTATTGGTCAAACATCAATATTGTCCAATATTCACCTTGTTGACTGCCATCAGCCTGCAGCAAAGTAAGACGCCATCCTCCGACAGCAGCGGCTGATGAATTTCTGTAGTGTCACCTCAGTTTGTGCAGGTTAAAAAGCAGGGCTCTAGACCAAGGGCATCCCGTTGTCCCAAGGACAGTAAAAAAACTGTCCCTAGGGCACGTTCGGGATGAAAAGGCGCAGTAAACTCACTATTGACATATCAGGGGACGCACCCTATTGTTTCCCTGATAATGCTACAATATAAACAACAAATCCTTGATGAAATCGGCAGGAGAAGCACTAGTTAGCGTTAGCTGTTAGCAGCCAATGGCCAGAACTAATAGCTAACAGAGGTTGCATTGAGTTTTATTATGATATGTTCAAGCTCTATGCAGTAAAAATGAGTATTAGGCAAAAGTAAATCATAGCATTATCCTTATGTGGCCAATGGTAATCTTGTAATTTTAGATTTTGGCAAGAAACTTGAATAAATACAGCTATTTGAAGGAAAAATTTGTTGATGTTTCACAGCAATATTATATATAATATTATAAACTTTGTACGCAGTTATTTAGTTAAGATGTGCTACGTGTCAAAGAAGGTTATATTAAAGGTTGTTTCAAAGATTTGTATGATGGAATTTGTGCTCATTCAAAAGTAGTGTTTGAAGGGCTAAGTGAATTCATACAAGATTAGTTGTTTTTTTTATAGTGAAGAATTCTTTGTTTCGCAAGCACAAATGGTAATATGATAAAAAAAACAACAACAACAACAACAACAACATAAAACATAAAACATCGGTATTGGTATCGCTTTCCAGCTAAACTGTTATTTTTAAATATCTGTATTGGTATCAGCCCAATTGGTGCATCCCTATCATAGTGTGTCCAAAACGGTTCATCCTCATGGGAACACCAATGTGCTCGGTAAATCTCATAGCAATCGGACCACTCAATTTCATTAGATTCTTCTTTACAAGCGTTTGATTCAATGGCAGCACTAGCCATAGGGACAGGAGATCCCCCAGATCATAAGAAAACATCCTCAGGAGACTATGAATATTCATAACACATTTCATAGAAGTCACACCAGCTAGTTGCAGATAAATCATACTATGTGAACAAAGTAAACAACATTGTTTCCATCCTGAGGCCCTATTGCCAGTAGGGCAAAACATTATAGCCTCAATAACTAATGCAGTGTTAATGTACAGACCATAAGAACATAGTCTCCTAGTTTTAATCACAAGTCAGAGATATCATGACTTTCTAACAAGAGCCCTGATCTGACCAATGCTCCAAAGTTATAAGAATGAAAGGTCTTCCCTTTCTTCTTATTCTGTTAACATGGCATGAATTAATTAATTATTTCCTAATTAACACACAATGAGTTTAATGAAGCTTGCTGCCAGCCCATATTGACATAGGACATGGCCAAATCCTGAAATATGTACAGCATCTATGATGTCACCTATAGATTCCTAATGGGGCCCTTTGAAGCCTTTCAGTCAGGTTGGGCCTTTTCAAATAGTATTCTATACATTTGGAGATTTTTTTGAAGTTTCTACTGACTGTCCATTAGAGGGATCAGATTTTATGGCACCTCTGCTTATTAAGGTTTCAGTCTTTGAGGTGCCTCTGGCTCATGAAGTAAAAAGCCCTGTGGTGTTTACCTAGCACAAAAAAACTGAATAGTGATGTGTCTTTTCTTTCTTTCTGAGGCTGAGCATAATGCCCTTAAATCCTTTGATTAGAAATTACCGGCACTGACTCGTGTCTTCTTTGAAATTGCTAAATAACATACCACTCAGTTTTTGTGCATGAGCCAAAAATGTGGATGAATAAAGCAGCTTGTGACAATTCTGCAGTTACAGTTTGAAATGTTTGGACATGCTGCCCTCGTGTGGTGGAACACAGTATGGGCTTGAGTGAGGAAAAGGTTATTTCAGGCTCTAAGAAGGCAGTATAGGGTTCTTACCAGAAGATGACGACAAACACAAACAAGCAAAAGCTAAGATCCCAATCAGGAGCCCAACTTTCACACCTTTGAACATGTCTCAGCTGTAAACATTTGGTTCTGATTTTCACTAAAGTTCTTCAGAAGTTTTTAATTGTACCCACAGACCATAACAGCGTCAGTTAAACGGAAAAAGCAAACGTTCGGCCCTCAGTTAGTGAGGCTGTTCCTCCTCTGGGACCCTACAGCTGAAATTCTGTCCTGCCTCATTACCCACAGCCAGGGAGGTCATCCGAGGGAGGTTAAAAGATCTCCCCAGCCATCAAAATCCCATATCGCACTTTTGTCTGTGAGAGGATAAACAACTGACCTCGCCACCACCTTTGTGTTACATTTGATCAAATACTACGCTGCAGAGATACGGAGCAGATGCTGTTTTATTCCACTGGGAAATTTACCACCCAAGTAAACAGATGAAACAAGGTCCTGGGAAAGGGTCGACCCATGTTGTACCGCATCAAAATAAGACGTGGATTTTGTGTAAAATTGCGAATATACCCAACAAAGGAATACAAAAAGAATGAAGGTTGCACTTTAAAAACCATCCCCTCCAAATCGCAAGACTGTGATGTTTGAAGCATATGTTGCAGTGCCTTTTTAGTGTATCCATTTTTCATTCTGATAAGACCTCATGAGTTTCGTCTTCATGACTAAAAATCTCACTTCACTTGTTACTTGTAAATTTCTTGTTCTGTGTATCTTGGTATTAATTATCAAATATTTTGTAATTTAAGGTTGAAAAAAAAAGTATGTTTTTTTTTAGGGCACTTGCTTTTATCTAATATAGGTGACAGTTTAGATGGATAGACATTAGGAGACAAGAAAGGCAGTTTTTTTTTTGCAACACAAGTTTTTGGCCTGACTTGACCAAGGTTTCCTTGGATACAGAACCTTCTAGACCACCACACCAATAGACCGAATCACTGTGACATTGTGCTAACAACAACATGTGAAATTGGCAAATTTGTTTATTTCTGCTGTCATTTTCAGCCACAACTGTAATGTGTAGAGATATATAATAAAACATGGAGGCCCAATTTTGCTGTGCTTGTTTTATGTACAGTGTTGCTTTGCTAGAGTCTGTGATATACAGTACCAAATCTATCCCCACGGAGGTTAAGCGATGTACTGCTGTGGCTGAGCAAAATGAATTCTAGCCACATAAAACTACCCACCTAAAAATCAATATCAATATATCTTTATATTTAGAATATTTTCCCGTTTTTTTATTTACACGCTTACTGATCGAGGCAGGGTAGACCAGTAACTCCAGTGTTCTGCAAAGTAAAATGACTGTTTTTGTCAATGGAGTCTGTTGGCTTTGAAATAATGGCTTCAGTTCCCCGTTGGAAACGTCTGTTTGATGGCAAGATAAAGCAGTGAAGATATGCTTAATATAGTGTACACGGAGGCTTAAAACTAACCAATTGAGACAGCATTTGCTCAGTGCCATTTCATTTATGTGCATCAGTCAATAGGACATGCTGAAGATTGTTTCTAATTGTGTGTGCCTGATGGACTATGTGACTTGCAAAATTATCTTTTAAATGGAAAAAGATCATATGTGTAATTCATGGCACAATTCAATCCAATTCATTTATGTTGTTCCACATCTACTACTGCTACTGTACCAAAGCATCATTCGCCTAATTCTTTTGTACTGTTCCACCTGCTTTTTCAACATACTCTCTGTCAAGAAACGGACCAAGCTTTCCAAAGTAAACAACACTGCTGCAAAAATAATAGGTCTCCCCACACCCAACCTCACTGAACTCAACGATAGGGCCATTATACACATCTCAATTGCAATAGAACAGGACTCCACACACCCACTCAATGAACATTTAGCCCCACTGCCCCCAGTGCGAAGGTACAGGACTCTGAGGTGCAGGAGGGCCCGCTTTGGAAGAAGCCTGATCCCCTCAGTTATCACGGCCCTTGTGTCATAGTGTTGTTCTTGCTGTGTCTATCTAATGTCTATCCATTGTTCCGAGTGTACTAACTGTGTAAAGGAAATGGCCACTTTAGAATGAAAATACAGACAGTACTTACTGACCCTCATGCTGACAAGAAGTCCAGTGTAGTTTTTTAATCCACAAAACTCGTTATTGGAGTATTGGAGGATAACAGCGAGCTGGATTTTTCCATACACTTGAAGTGCACGGAACCCACATTTTGAACTCGAGAACTAGCACCACCACTAGCCATCAGCTAGTCTCGCGCGAGTTGCCATGTAAACACAGCATGCCTGCAGGGCAGGCTAACTGACCACGGTGAGAAATGATGCTATAAAAGTGAAGTGATGTTTTTGAAATGCATTATCGGAGTTTTATTACATTTTCAAAATGTGGGTTCCATGCACTTCAAGTGTATGGAAAAATCCAGCTCGCTGTTATCCTCCAATACCCCGAACGAGTTTTGTGGATTAAAAAACTACACTGGACTTCTTGTCGGCATGAGGGTCAGTAAGTGCTGTCTGTGTTTTTATTCAAAAGTGGCCATTTCCTTTAAGTGTGTCGTAGTGTTGTTGTTGTTGTTTTTTGTTTGACCTACTGGGTCATTTCAGGAGTAAGACACTTGGCACTGAGGTGACAGTACCTGCAGTGTTTTTTGGGAACTGCCCATTGGTCCGACATCCCATTGTTCCGACCATATTAAACCCATTGTTCCGAAGTCCTGTTGTTCCGAAATCATCATGATGCCCTGTGGTTAAGGTCTGGTTAGGTTTAGGCACAAAAACCACTTGGTTAGGGTCAGGAAAAGATCATGGTGTGGGTTAAAATGAAAAAGAAAGTGACAAACACATAAGCTGTGAGCCTGCTCCGCCTCAAGCCTTTCCCAGCTGACCCAGAGCCGGTCGCGGTGCACCATCAAGGTAGAAATACGCCCGCCGGGAGCCGTTCAGCACCACGGACCGTCGGACTAATGGGATGTCGGACCAATGGGCTGTCGGACCAATGACATGGACCCGTGTTTTTCATGTCAAAATGTAATTATCCAGCTCTTCTGTGTTTGTCCACTAGACTTTAACACTATAATTTTTTAACGAAACAATTACTAACACAAAAAAGTATGAAGGGAAAGCTATAGTTCACTTTATTTTTCTTAGCTAGTCTACAACATGTGGATGTTAGCTTCCTTGCTAGCAAAAAATTGCAGTTGAGGATGCTTGTCACGTTATCTTTAGGGGTGATTGTCACATATATTGTTCTTTGTATTATTGTATAAGGATGAAAACTGCACTTACAGGAATGAGCAGTGGTGGAGTGGTTGTTGATGAGGCGAGTGAACTACTCGTTAGATAGGTGGGTTAAGGAGAAGGAAGTGGAAACACACTCCTGCATAATGGCTTTTTGGCTGATAGGTGGGTACACACCATATACCTGCGTATACCTCCACTACAATGTTGGGAACATGATTTTTATGTTCTGTCATGCATGAGATGATTACGTTGCTGCATTTAAATGAAAGGAAACTTTTTAAAAATTTAAACTCATTTTTAAGACTGCTTTTATCTTTTTCTATTTTTCCCCATTAAAATAACATAGAGAAAACTGAACCCATGGGTGTAACAACCAACCCCATGATGGCTATAGCTGTCACTAGTACACAAACCGCATCTGACGGCCCATATTTAAATTAAAGTAAAAAGTGTGATGACCAAATCCGTTCTCTCCTACATATTTTTTCCGAAATAAAGGTCCCATGGTGGTTCATCAGAAGAGAAGGGGTTTCCCCTCTCTAGTAGGCTGAGCAAAGAGAGGTCAGGCTAATACTGCGGTGCATTTTTGGATGGAGCAACATGTGATCAACCTACAAGTCTCTTCCTACAGAGGAAGAGCCTATTTAAAACTCTGCTTGGACCAGCACCAGTGCCTGCTTACTACAGCATGTGTGTGTGGTGGAGTAAAATATGCCTGTGCAGGCTTTGGCTGTGAATGTAGGGCTGAAGTGCCCTGAGGGCCCGCAGGCCTGTGCCTGGGCACCGGGCCTACACGGCTGGAGAGCTGCCCAGCGTCAGAGAGGGAGGACCGCGACCGGCAGCAGCTCAATCTCTCACACACATCAAAGGGGCCTGACAGGATACACAAATCAACAGTTGCAGTGCAAATTAGGGGCCGAGCACAGGAGCGTTACACAAACAGCCACACCAAATGTGATGAGGGGGCAGAATCTAGAGGCACGTTCATTTTCTTGAACGCCTAGTTAATGAGCAAGGAAGAAAAAGGTTATCAAAACAGATATGCAAAAAGATAATTGCATCCATTTTCTCATTATACTTAATGAGCATCATGCTCTGTATACATAAAGCACATGAAGGTGCTATCTAAAGAGAAGCTATAATCTTAAATGTTTTCTCTTAAAAAGGCATCCAGACAAGCTGTGTTTTCCAGCACCTGTTGGAACCACGTGGAAAACAGTGGCCGGGCCATTTTGTCTGTGGACTTTCCATTTTTAGCAGAGCGGCCGCAAATTGCTGCATCATGTCCCTCGTGGTGCACAAAGCTTTTTTTACATCTTTGGTCCGTGACAGAGGAGAATCTTACAATGATAACAAAAATGCAATAAAACTAAATTAAAACTCTGACCAAAGAGGAAACCCTAAGTCTATGAGACCGTCGTCCTACAATATCAGAATATATATACAGTATGGTATTTTCATATTGATGTGTGTAATTTACAGTATGTTGGATTTGCGTCTTTTTTAATGTAAAAGTAAAATGTAATCAATCAACTTGTTTTGGACGGTTGTGTGGTGTCCATCAACACCAAAGCCTCCACACCCACATTTTCTGTCCATCAAACATATGTGTTTTGTACAGGACAGTGGGGTTTAAAAAGCAGCCAGCCTTTAATATTTACTGACCATTAATAACTAGTTAAAGGAATACTTCACCCACGAAATGATCATTTGTGTATCAATTAGTCACCCTGTGTTGTGTTGAATTCGTGAAGGAAACTTTGTTTTTCTTGCATGCCTCCGTGGAGAAAAAAGAATCAAAAAATTGAGAAAATTCTTGATGAATTGAAGTCAATGGGGACCATGTTTTAACAACAACGAAACTATATCAAACGTATGTTAACAAACTCGCACAACTTGTGCAGTATGATCAAATTCTCATTTATCTGGTCGTATGCTCAACACTTCCTGAACATATACATTTTCGCTTCAAACTTAGTATTAAACTGACCTGCAAGTGAAAATTATTTATGTTCTCTTAAAAGCCACACTTAATTAAAAAAAAACAGTAATTTAACTTTGCTGAACACAGGAGCTGATGTTCTACCGCCGTCTCAAACATTTAATTCGTTTGTGTTATTGTGGTGTTTTAAAGGGTTAGTTTGGCTTCACCAAATTCACACAATAACACAAACAAACTTCTGTTTGAGGCAGTGGAAGACCAGGAGCTCCCATGTTCAACAAGGAATAATTACTGTTTCTGTCAATGGAGTCTGGTTTCGAAGAGAGCATAGATACGTTTCACTTTTTGTTCAGTTTTCAATACTAAGGTTTTAGTTGAAAATGCATGTGCCGAGCAGGCGACTGGATAAATGAGACTTGGATTACACTGCATGAGTTGTGTGAAAGTGTCAACAGATGTTTTGATATAGTTTTACCTGTTTTAAAATGTGGGAATTTTCTCAGTTTTTGGATTCTTTGTTCACCGTGGAGGCAGACAGTGTCCTACACAAATTAAACATAACACAGGCTGATTAACTGATACAGTCCTTCTCTGTACTGGGCCTCTGTAGATCTTGATGACTGAAACAACTTGTAGACTCACTGCCTGTAATGTCCCTGGGTTGCCTCAGATAACATCTGTTTTCTGAAGTGAGATCTGGTGAGTATCTGGTGACTGCTCCAGTTTTCAGGCAGAAACTCTTGGTTCCTCTGGCAGTCTGGGTTTCGTTGTTTACAGTCTCCTCAACTGTCTGGTCTACCTGAATTTTTCCAACAGGATTGTTTCTACCAGCTGGACAGAGAAAACACCCTCTACAAACTGTGCATGAACACCAGGATATCGACCCCAGGCGAGGCATTTGGGCATAGCAGTATGTCAGATATTTGCATAAACAAAACACCACAGAATGATGGCTCTAATTGCTGCAAAATGCATAAGATCTTAGAACAGATCGTGGCCAATGGATTCTTACACAAATAATCATTTTGCGGGTGACATATTCCTTTAATCCTGCATACAGAGCTCTAATTGGCTCAGTTGCCTCACCAACTAGGGAAAGAGGATGTCAGCGACACCAAACCTATCTAAGAGACATTTAAGAGGTACTTAATGTCCCTAAGGACCGCCTTCATACATGATTGTGACTCTTAAAACTTTGAATAGTTCACTAATGGCAAGTTTTGTCTAAATGAATTCTGATTCCAGAGGTTTCCTTCCATGTGAAGAAATGCTACTGAAGCAGAACGAACAGGCGACACAAAGGACAAAAGCAGCTGAGAAAAAAAGGGACAGTGGTTTTTGGACATCCGAGTGCACATCACTGTGGGGGACGGTGACGCCAGCCGCACAGTCACTCTCCCCTCAGAGCAAACGTGAGGGACACTGCAATCTGTTATTATACCAAACCAGAGCTATATTTAGCCAGAGCTATCTTAAGAAAACCGTGAGGATTCTTACTTCAAGGTCTGATCTCAGGAAGATCACATCTTAAATTATGCCTCCTCAGATAACATTATGCATTCACTTCTGCGCCTTCAAAGGACAGTTCACCCCCACATCAAAAATACATAGTCTCCTCTTACCTGTTGTGTTATTTATTAATCTATGTAGTTTTGGTGTGAGTTGCCGAGTGTTGGTGATATCGGCAGTAGAGATGTCTGCCTTCTCTTCCATAATGGAACTAGATGGCACTCAAAATGCAAAACAATACATTTGAAAAACTCAACAGCAGTGTCTCTTTACAGAAATCATGACCAAGGCACTCAAGATAATCCACAGACCTTGTTGTGAACAGTTTCATGCAAGAACTATTTTCTTTCAACCGAACTACACGCACCATCACCGTGCAGAAGGAAGCGTGCATCTACTGCTAGCTCACCTAGCACCACTGAGCTAGCTAATGCAGGGCAAAACAATATGGACTGCCCGATTTCCCGGGGCAAGTCAATTTCCATGTCGGGCTAGTAAATCTAGAAATTCACTTGCCCAATCAAAGTAATTTAACACGTCGTTTTTTTTCCGGAGCTGATGATGGTAGTAGCTAAGGAGTGAGCCACCTTAGGAGGTGCACATGCCCAGTGCCAATCAGGCACCTATGAGAAAATCCTTGAAACAGGTGTTTAGTTGGGTGGCATCAGAGGATGTGGGTGAAACTCCAACTACGTATTGTGCAGTTTGCCACAAGTTTGAAAACAAGATGGATGGAATAGGATCCTACGTCAGGTTTCCAAAAAATGTCCCCGGAGTATCATTACAAGAGCCATATATTCTCTTTATTGTTATTTGATCACCACTAATAAAAAAAACTATTTCTGTATGTGCAAGTAACAACTGACTTCAGGTAAGTAGATTTCTGACCCACTTGCCAGACTGGCAAATGAAAACAAACGTTAACATTGGCCCCTGCTCAGCCGAGGAGGACGCCATTTAATGTTTACATTTTAGCACTACAGCTAGTACGAAAATGAGTATTTTAGATTTTTGGTTGAACTATCCCTTTAAAATGTGCCTTATAGGCGCAGAAGGATCCCAATTACATGGAAAAAAAGTGTTCAAAAATATCCCTGTAGATTTGAAATTAAATTAAAATACAGGAGTTAAATCCTCCAACAGCTTATATATATTTAAGTGTATCCATCTTGGCTGACTCTCGCTGACTCACAGAAGAACAATAAAAAAGCACAGAAAGCGAAATGTGGAAACCCTGAGCAAGTCCGGCCAGGTTCCTTTTAATCATAGGGGGTTTATGGCACTTCAGTGATGAATGATCCTCCCATCACACAGTGCAATCTCCATAAACAATAGCTTTGGGCCACCAGGAGCATACAGGGAGTCATCTTTATACAGGACTTTTTGCAGACAATACATGTGGGGGAAACAAGGAATATTATATTTCTACATCATGACAGCCTTGTTTTGGTCTTTTTAGCCAGGCCATTTCTGTTCATTCATAATTCCACACCTTCCTTCTTTATGACCTTTTTTGTCATAAATTCTCAGTCTCATTTTTTGTTGTATGTGACAAAAATAGTTTTTGGAAAAATACCCCAACAAACACATCCATATCCAGTCCACATGTACAGTTTATAGCTCTCTCATTGTCACAGTGACCGCGCCTCTTCGTGTGATGTAGCATACCGCTGCAGACTGGGCTTACTGTCGGACATGTGATGAATGGAGGGAGTGCCCTCACATGCTGCACGTGGAGTCACTTATAGAAATTTAGAAAGCCTTACTTATGGTATAGTGTTTGTTTGAAAATGGTGGTCTGTGACGGCAGAGGTAAACAGATTTGTTTTTTCAGCTTTTTTCGGTGCTAGTTAAAGAAGTGACACATCCCTCATGAAGCAACTCCATGTTTTACGCGGCAAAACCAAAGAGATAATAATAATCACTATTATTTAGTAAGGACGTCCTGATCAAAGTCTGATCTAGAGTCCAATCCCACTTATTACACAGTATATTTATCTAAATGACACAGCTGCCCAGTGCAGACTCAATATAACACAACCACCAGAAAAAATGTTGGCACTGTACGGTTCTGCAAACCACCGATACTTTACATTTGCAGGTTATCCTGTGGCAAATATGCTGAAACTTCACATTTCAGCAAGACTGCGGTGAAAGTGTGGTTAGGTTTAGGCACAAAACCTACTTAGTTATGGTTAGGAAAAAATCATGGTTTGGCTTAAACACATTCGTGGTTTGCAGAAATGTAAAATGCCAACACTTTCTTTTAGTGACTGGGTTGCTCAATCTAATGTAACTAGTCCAACTTACTTCCAACTGTATGTTTGATAATCAAACAACTCTATATTAATTCCAAAGGCATCATAGCAGCTGTCTCATAACTGTTCATTTTTACTGTACAAATTAGGGATGTCAGTTTTGGGTAATTTTGCTTTTAATAGCCCAACACCCATTAACTGGTTACTAACTGGTTAATTTTGAAGGGAAAAAAATGCCAATGTCATGAAGTATTTAGAGGTGCTGAACTTTTAAATATTTTGTCATGTAAATGTCTTGCCTTTTATTTTATTGTCTGTTGGCTTTCTGACATAGTGCCCACTGCCCACCCTGCTGTCTCCACTGGTTAGCTAACATTTGCTGTGGTTGCTCTGCATGGCGCACAACCCAGTGCAAGTGGGAGCTAGCTTGAGGCATTGCTCATTTGCAGTCACTGCTGGTAACCACCGCAAAAACATTGTGCCCACCGTCCAGTCTCTAACAAGGTCGCCATGGTGAGTAAGCGGCTCCATTTTGAGTCGCAAACCCCCTTAAGCATTCTTAACTATTGTATGTTAGCACCACTAGTCGCATAGACACTGCTCACAGAGCTAACAGTGATAACATAGGTATAGTCAACAATGCTAAATGGGGTTTGCAGCTCAAAATTGAGCCAGTTACTCACTAGGGGGGAGACTGGAGCATGGATACAATGTTTCCACAGCAATGCTGTTGGGTCGGGATGGTATTACTAGTGGTAATCGCCGGAAGCGGCGCTGCTAGCAAACGTTAGCACCCACCAGACACAGGTGGTGTGCAATGCAATGAACTGAAGAGAAACAAAATTAACCTGTAGACAAACATGTGTAACCAGTCAAAAATATTCTTGGCTGTTAACTAATTAATGGTTAACCACAGAGATCCCCAGTACAAATACAGTTAGAATAAACAGTAATATCAATACAGTACTGTACTAATACCATGGCTTCCTCTGTTTTACACTCTCCAGGTTTCTGGTCCCTTAAAGCTCTGAACTTTGAAGAGGATTTACTATTGGTCGCAGACACAAGTTAGCATGTCAGAGTTCCACTGATCAAGGCATTTATTGCACCCTGTCACAAGTAGAAGGGAAAAAAGACGACGAGAATACATCCTTGTTCTTCAAGTTATTTGAGTTCATTCTCTTGTCCTCATTTTGGCCTGAATCTACATGGTTCCTTGCAGTGCAATGTTTTTTCTTTAATGTTGTAAAGATCTAGTTCACTATGACAATGGCTGCATAAAAAAATCATTGTGTTGCTCACAACCACAAAACAGTGAGGTGGGCTAATAAAGGCTTATTAGACTGACTGCAACTATTGGTGCCTCAGAATACAAGCACATTAAATGTGGTCTTTGGTGTTACAAGCTTTCATAAGGCTCCAAATGTTGCTGCACATGACATGACTCCATGGCAGGGAGAAATTCCCTCTGTTGTCATCTTATGATGGGAAGTCAAGTTATAAACCAGTTCCTCCATCAGGTCAAACTCTCTCTGCAGCCCTGCAGTTCCTACACCATTCCTGCCACAAAAAGTAATTTATTTCATTTAATAATGCCCTTACTCCTGAAGGCTACCATCTACAGATACATCTCTAACATCCAATCATATGATTAATCATGGTTGAATATCAGTGTGATACAGTAACCCCATCCATACTTCACAGGGCAAACCTGATGTGACCCAAGCTACCAGTTCATTAGTGTGGAGTGTGTTTGTTGATTTCATACTATACAGAATGTTCTCCAACTGTTATTGTTGCATGCAAAACAGGAATTTAGCTTATCTGAGAGCAAACATGGGCCAGATCAAAGCACAAGCATTGCCACGACATCATTTAGCAAGTCAGACATAACAGTGTGCATCCCCACCCTAAAGTATGACATCTTTCCATGGAACAGATGTATACATTTGTTACTAAGCTGTAAGGGAATGACAAAGAGTCTCCAATGCCCAACAGATCATTTGATACATGAAAAAAGGTTAAAAGTGACCCTAGCAGAGGAGAGCTGGCATTTAAACGTTACTTTGTGGATTTGTGGTGTTTATGTGTCGCCCTGTCCTCTGAGACAGAAGGCCGAGACAGGAGGGGTGAAGGTAAATGTTGCCTTTCCTGAACACGCATATTGTAAACAGACAAACATTGAACTCCGTCATGTCTCACCCATCCGTCAAACAGATGGATGCTGTGCAGAACTTGGCCTTAAATTAAGCTGTACTACATTTGTTTTACATGTCTAGGGATCTATTTCTCATCCAAATAGTTTTCTGTATTGTGTTTCTGAGTTAAGAACAGTTGAAAAGAAAGGGTTTGTTGGAATAATCTTTTCAAGTTCCTTAAAAAATGTAGGAAAAAAGTTTTGCCAAAAAAGGTTTTGTCAGTATCATTTTTTTTCCGAGGTTTTCTAGGTGATTTTGTTTTAAATTTATTTCAGAAATGTATTAAAATCGGCGTTAATCCTCTATTAGTTTCAACTATACTGATGTTTTAGCCAAAAGAAAGACATGACAGTAATGTTACACAACAGTATGTACCTTCTGTTTAGACTGCATGGAGAAATGAAAACTCTCCTGAAGAAAACATAAATGCTTTTAGTCCTGTTTAACATGGGATAATGGTTCACTTCAGCCTCTTGTGGCCAAAATGAGTATTACAACAACAAACACTCAAAAAAGAAAAGGATCTTGACCAGGGGTCGCGTTAACCGGATATTCTCGGTCATTGACCGTTTTTTACAACAATAACCGGAAAATCTGAAGGCCGTCGGTCATTTTGACCGGTTGCAATTACCACCCCTGCCCACTTGGCGGCAGAGTGCACAGTACTGCAGAGAAAAAGTCATTCATCTGCTTCATGTAGCATGGTTGACATGACGCCCTGGACACACCGGACGTGGAACCAAAGCATGGCGCCCAGCAGCGGAGGCAGTTTTCAGTCAGCGCCCATGTTAACCTATCTGACTGTCCACACAGGCCGCTGAGCAGAGCGGAGTGCCCGCGGAGGCAGCGCTTCAGTTCGGCGTCTGGTCTATTTTTCACGGGAGCCGCAAGCGCTTCTGTCAAGCTGCATCGAGCGGATCGTACCAAACAGGAAGTCGAACACAGAAAAGATGAGAGAATCCGGCCAATTTTCAAAATAAAATAACAGCGCGCACTGAGGAATGTGAGGAGAAAATACCGTGTTTATAATTTAAAATAACACAACAGTGCATACCCGAACACATTTTTCGATACCATAATCACTTCATTACAATTTTAATTTTGTGTCACCGAGCCTACAGGCATAACTACATAACGCCCTGGACACACCGGACGCTTTAGTGACGCGTTAGTGCCGTCCGGTGTGTCCAGGGCGATGCCTAATGGCACGGGTGTGTGGATGTCTGTTCATCTTTTCGTTCATGTCCTTATTAATGCACATTTTATAACTTGCTTGTTGGATTTATTAAAAACGAATGAATGAAAACTAAATGTCTTTGAATATCTTTATTATCATTTAAAAACGAAAATTAAAATGACCGGTAAAAATAGATTATGACCGGATTTTTATGACCCTGTTGGTCAAAATGACCGGCGATGAAAAAGTCTAGCGCAATGCCTGATCCTGACTAAAAAAGAAAACTTTTTTTCCCCCACAAGTTTTCACAGATGAAAAAAGGCAACTTAGAAAAATGACCCTGGCTAAACTTTTAAGGAACTCTCAGAAAGATTTCACCTGTTCTTAAAACACAGGAGAACAAAATATATGGATCAGACTTAGGAAATAAATCACCAGAATTTTTTTTCTCACCTGCCTCTCAGCACTAAAGACTTAAAGAACTGATTCTCACAAAATACACAAAAAAGTTCTTACATACACAAATGCTGGTATCTAGCCGAGCAGAAAGATTTAGTTTAATTTGCCCAGGTATTAAGTTATCTGTTTTTGTAATTTCTACCTTTATGTAGGCGAACGCAATTTCATTTGTGGTGTCCAAAATATTCAACAGCAAAATCCTCTTCCAGGAACAGTATCAATGTTTCTCTGGGTAATCTAAAAACCTCATTGTGAGCAGCTTCCATGGAACTAATTTCTACTTAAGTAGTGGTCCCTATGAAAACTTCACAGTTCAATCAGCTGACTGTGAGATTGTGATGGGATTGAAAAAAAGCTCCTTGGTCGACCCTGACCCTCTGTCAACTCATTTTGCAATGCTCTGAGCGTTACAGATAAAATCACAGTCAAACCAATTGTATTTGGGTTCGATGCAGGAATCTCTGACATTTAGCTTAAAACCTTGACAAGTAAAAACAAAACATCTGCATAGACCAGTGGTTCCCAACTGGTCCAACCACGGAGTTCTGATTTTTCCTTAGTCATTAGTTCAAGGTCCATACAGTTTAATACATACAGCGTCATACTTGTGTTTGACCATGTCCTCAAGCTCGTTTGCTGTACCTGTCAATTAGCTGTCCGTTAGTCATTCACTCTATAATAGAAAACGGCACTTCAGAATAAAAGCTCTGTGCTGGAAAATCACTGTACTTCAAAATAAAGAATGTTTTTTACAAAGTTGACACGTTGTGCGAGTCACTTGCGGTCCATTGTGAATGGACCTGCGACCCACTTTTAGACCACGACCCAACAGTTGGGAACCACTGGCACAGACAGATTTCAGCTTTGGTGTCCTTTCTGTATTTGAGTGAACTCCTCTGATTTGAACACATTTGATGAATAGAGCCTGTGATTAACAATAGGACGATTTTTGATATTATTGTTGATCGCAATTAAAAAAAAATGCTCACATTAAGCTGATCATGGTGAATTTCCATCGTTGGGATAATTGTGAATATCCTAGTCACTGTGAATATCAGTGAAGAAAGAAAACACTCTGGATCCTTTTTTTATGCTGGGAAACCTTATGATTTATGATTGCCTTATCTAAGATTGTTTGTTTTTAAATAAAATGGATGTTCACAAAAATGATGTATGAAATATTTGTTTGTTAACAAAATAAAAGGAAGACTAATTTCACTATGTTTTAGTGCCATTTTGAAAGTTTTAAGCACATTTTGATGATTATCGTGATAATATTGTTAATCGCAATTATTCTGGCAAGGATAATCAAAATTTTCATAGTGTCCCATGCCTTCCTATGATCACTTTTACTCGCTCACTGTCAAACAACTGAATTAACAACTATAGCAATGACAGAAAGTATATGAAAAAGGATGTGACAAAGAAAGACTGTATTTGGGGCGTTGGTAGCATAGTGGATAGGGCCGGCGCCCATGTACAGAGGCGATGCCTCACTGCAGCGGTCGCAGGTTCGACTCAGGCTTGCAACCCTTCGCTGCATGTCGCTGCATATATATATATATATATATATATATATATATATATATATATATATATTGTGTTTATCTGATTGGTGTGGCATGAGCACATTTAAAATGCAAACACAGAAATCAAATTAACTCCCCTTGCAACTTTCCAGACCACTTTAGGTTGAAGGCTTGTGGCACGGATGACTTCATCGTCTAACTTAAATCTTTATGAAGCTGTAAAAACTTGGATACAGTTGCTACGTCAACATACGAGTGGCACATGTACATGCTCCCTTCTTGCCAAGGTCATTTAAGACTACTGTGTGTTTAATGTAGAGAAAAACATCGACTGTGACAAAACTAGACTCACCATGGAGATGCAACTTTGAAAGTAATGAAGCTGAAAATACTCTGACTGGTTTCCATAAAGCACTGTACGGGTGTATAACAGTGCAGACTGTTGATTGGTGGCTTGTCTCTACAAAAGCAGGTTGCCTGTAAGACTGAGATGTGGGGAAAACGTTGCAAAATTACAAAAGGGATTTTACTGCGCAGGAGGAGAATCAAACAACAAACCACAGCTCTGTAGTTAAAGGAGACTCCACTGCATCCAGAAAGCAGCCAGGCTATCAGACAGGAAGCTCAGAACAATTACGCTGTGTGGAGCTAAACAAATTCTGCAGTCAATTTAGCAGTGGACGCTGAGGTGAATGAGTGGTCGGAGACGTGGTGGATTTGATGAGAGCATTTTGGTATTTTTGCAGCTTAATACCATGTTTGAAATGAAACTGCTGACTTTAAAGCTGTCTTATTTTGGATTTGCTGGATTACCATAAAAACCAGTGCACATGTCCCATCACCAAGGCTGTCCCCTAGTTTACTGAGAAAATTAGGCATTACTTTTTTTCAGTTGCTCCAACTATGCTGGGAGATATTCACTGACTTCAAAGTAACAGCTGAATCACATATGTGCACACTGCAAAAAAATTAAATTAAAAGTATAAAAGCATTTTATAAGCAAATAAAATGGTTTTATACTTTCAATTTTTCTGCAACAAAACCAAAATCCGGTGGTTTAAAATAAATGCTCAGCATAAAAATCAGTTTCTTTTACTACTCCATATCACTTCCTGTAGCAGCTACTAAGTCTTTTTCTTCAAGTGTGCATCACATCAAATGTGTGTTGTCCACACACACAAAACCAATGGCCCAAAAAATTTGTTTTGATTTTCTTTCTCAAAAGAGAATGTGGCTTTAATGTCCTCCCAGTAATTATAGTGTAAATGGAGGGTTGGTTAAGGGCACCTAACCAGTGGTCATTACAGTCCTGCAGGCAGCCCCCTGTATGATCCATGGGGCTGAGTCAAATCCTCCATGGCATTGACCAGTTACTCTCCAAATGATGCAAGAATTATTTTTCATAGGCGGCACTTAAATGACCTCTACATCAACGGAAGAAAGTTTCAAAGATTCACAACTTGGCTTGGTCAAACACACACAAAATTAAGCTGCGTGTCCTCGCAAAATACTGTAAGCTGGAAGCTTAGTTACATAATGAATTCATAAGGGACTAGTTAGTGAGCTACAGTATAGGACTGTTGGAATGAATTTTGAGAGATAAATATAAATCAAATAGTAAAAAATATTAACACTAATCAAATGCTAAAAGTACCCTTTTGAATTATGTCAGTTCTACCAAGTACTGATTCGCATCTGGGTAAAAACACCAGATTTAGACAAGAGACAGAAGTTTCGCGAAGCGCCCTGAAGCCTGGAGCCAGCCATGGACCATTTGAGGCCAGTGATGGGGCTCCACATAGCTGCTGAATTCAACTTCAGACAGCAGGCAAAAGCACCCCAAAGCAAGGAAGCTGGCCACGAAGCCCAGAGGCTGGCAACATAAATTAAACAGAAAGTAGGCCTATAAAAAAAAAAAGAAAAAAAAAAAGGTACCACTGGTACTAATACCAAATTCCAGGTATTGGTGTCAATTCACATGTGAATGGTACCCATCCCTAACCTTGCCCTTCTCCTATTGGCATACCCACATGTAAAAACTAAAAACTTTTGTCAAGTCTGATGACCAGTAAAGTTTTCAGAATTACAATCTCATGTTCAATGCACTAACATTAACCTCTAATACTGCAAAAATGTCAGAAAGCGATGAACCCACAGAGATTACCACACCTAACCATTTAACAACATCAGACTGAAAAGGTTCATTAAAGTTGACAGATTAATTTTGTGCCTCAGTGTAATTATTACTTCACAAGAAAGTTATCACCTGTTTAGTTCTAAATGTTCATAAGTAATGTATGAATGCCCTCTAGTGGACAGAACATTTAACTACCACATACTGATAGTGGCATTGACAATGCATAAACCTGTATATACAATGCATATGTACTTCATAAATATTGATGAGAAGCTAGGTTTGAGCATTAGAAATTCAAACATGCCCTTTTTCAAATATTAAAAATACAAATAAATTAAGTTTAAAGTGGAATATGAAGTAATATTGACAGCTCTACCACAGTGTAACCAGGCTAGCTAGCTGGTAACTTTCTAGACCCAGCTAGTCACAATACTCCAATAAGCTAGCTGGCTTGCTAACTACCAGTAAGCAAGCTAGTTAGCTGTACTTTGATTTAGTACACTCAAGCACCTCTCTTTTTCATTCTTCACATAACTATATCCATCACTTTTCAATCAACCAGTGCAAAACCATGAACGCCTTGAAAGAGTAACTGAAATAGCCATCTGAAAAATGAACAGATTTAAGAATAGACTTGAGCAGTACCATGGTATTACAGTATACCAGGGTATTTAGAAATGCCTAAACTACAGACACTCCTTTTTCTCATGCGGATATGCTGTATCAAGGTATTGTAGTGCACAGCAAATGCCACCAGAGGTCAGTCTCTACTGGTGGAACAAGCAGCTGAGTGGAGAAACATGGCAACTGCGAGTAGTGGGGACAACATTACAGGACAAGTAAAAAGCCAGCTAGCAATGGCAGAGAGAGACAGCAGGGAAAAACAGAGAGCCAGCATATTTTCACATCTAACTCAGTGAATTGAGGGTTTATTTTGACCAAACCAGAGTTAATGATATTTTGAATGGTGGAAAGACTAACCAAGACGGATTTGGTGAATTTTATTTTGTTTGTCGAGTTTGAAAGTGTGTATTATGGTGAGTTTATGAGGCAATTAAGCTAGTTATAGTTTGGTGAAAGAGAGAAACTTAATTAAGAGGATGTACGGGAAGTACAATGGCTTCTATCACCAGTAGCTCAGTTTTTATGCTTTTTGTTTGTTTGTTTGTTTTTTACATAAATGTATGTTTTTCAAATAGGTATAAAGGGGTAGAGGGTATAAAGTCAGAGTTCTTGGAGAGAGATTGGAGAGGCAGTGCGACGGAGCCAGGAGGAAGTTTCGATGGCAAGCTTTTCACCTCACCTTAAAATGTAGCCATTCAGAAGAGGTATAACACCCTTGCCTTTAGACGTGGTCAGATGACACGTCATCTAACCTCATTTCATTTTATTAACTGAATCTTCAGTCTTCAGCTTTTGTCTTTTTTTCTCAATCAATCCATTCTTGCCCGTTTTATCTTTGTTCCTTTTTTACTTTTTTTCACAGAGGTGCGGCACATAGAGAATTGGTGGATTTAGAAACAATACCCTGTAAATTACACCACTCAGTGTTGGTGTCGACAGCGTACGATTCAAGGCAATAAAACTGTCCAGCAGTAACTTTTGGAAATCTGAAGCCCCCATTTTGGGAAGAGCAGGAACCTTGCTGTTTACATGTCCCAGCACAGTTCAAAGACTGCGGTGCCTGAGCTCTGTGTCATTCTTCCACAGCCTCACTGTGTTCTTTCTCAAGTACCCCTATAAACAACATGTACTTTGATGTTTTGTTTTTTCATTTCTGAACAGTTTAACTGACTGCAGCCAAAAGCTACAGGGGGAGAATGAAACTAGTTGAAATATTGCACAACAATGTTGATAAAATAGATCAATTTAGATGTTGATCTTAATGCAAATGCTGCCTTTTTTGGGTGCGTGACCTTAAACATAAAGAAAAATACTATTCAGCATTTTTTTAACTATGCATATTTACTCTGGGAGTACATATTAAGTCTTATTTAAGCTACTCTAATGGGTGTAATAGCTTTTACTTCATTCAAATGCCAGCCCATTTGTAGTATCTATTCATCAGCTGTGGTAAAAATCAAACCAGAGATATTTATACTGCTCGTGAGATAAATGCTATTCGTGACTTGCTCCTTATTCATTTCCACTGAGGGATGAAGGGTTTCTTTGGATTGAAGGGGGGAAAAAAAAAGCCAAGGGCTTCTGAACTTCCTTACACATTCTTCCCACCGTACTAAGAATGGTTCTCAGGGATTCTTCCCAGCCCAACACCTAAAATAAAATCTAAACCGACAAAAACAACAACAGACCTGAGCTAGGAGAGCAGCCCTGCGAGGAAAGTCCACACAGATTCCAGTATATTTAGGACGCAGGCCACCGGGGCTGATAAGCACTGGGTTCACATTACCATAAAGACCTCTAAAGCACATACTAAAACGCCAAGACCTGAGTTCAAAACATCCAACAGGTGAAGTGACCGGGTGAGACTATTTATGGCTATGAAAAGGTTTAGTCTTACATTAAAAAGATTCCTTGCTGCCACAATAAATGTAACAAGTCTTGTCAGTTTTATTCATCAAAATCACAATTTGGCTTAGACAGCTTTGCAACCTGTGCTCCTACAACCTATGACACCCTTTGCTCCTACGACCTATAACCTCCCGTGCCCCTACAGCCTACAGCACTCCGTACCCTTACAATCTATAACATCCTGTATCCCTACAATCCTTATAAGCTATGACACCCTGTACACTAAAACCTATGACAATTTGTACCCCCACAACCTACGACACTCTGTACCACTAAAACCTATGACACCCTGTACCCTTACAACCCCCAATACCTACGACACCCTGTACCCCTAAAACCTATGACACTTTGTACCCCTACAACCTGACACTCTGTACCACTACAACCTATGACACCCTGTACCCTTACAACCCCCAATACCTACGACACCCTGTACCCCTAAAACCTATGACAGTTTGTACCCCTACAACCTATGACACTCTGTACCACTAAAACCTATGACACCCTGTACCCTCACAACCCCTACCACCTATGACACCCTCTACCCCTAAAACCTATGACAGTTTGTACCCCTACAACCTGACACTCTGTACCACTAAAACCTATGACACCCTGTACCCTTACAACCCCTACCACCTATGACACCCTCTACCCCTAAAACCTATGACACTTTGTACCCCTACAACCTGACACTCCGTACCACTAAAACCTATGACACCCTGTACCCTTACAACCCCCAATACCTACGACATCCTGTACCCCTAAAACCTATGAGTTTGTACCCCTACAACCTATGACACTCTGTACAACTAAAACCTATGACACCCAGTACCCTTACAACCCCCAATACCTATGACACCCTGTACCCCTAAAACCTATGACAATTTGTACCCCTACAACCTGACACTCTGTACCACTAAAACCTATGACACCCTGTACCCTCACAACCCCTACCACCTATGACACCCTCTACCCCTAAAACCTATGACACTTTGTACCCCTACAACCTGACACTCTGTATCACTAAAACCTATGACACCCTGTACCCTCACAACCTCTACCACCTATGACACCCTCTACCCCTAAAATCTATGACACTTTGTACCCCTACAACTTACGACATCCTGTGCCCCTACACTCTCAATTTAGATCGAATCATACACAGACCATTTTGCCATAAAAAAATTACTCTAGCAGCCATGTAAGGAAAGCACAACCGATAAAAAGCACGTAAGCCAACGTACACAGGTGTCATTCAGACACTTTGCCGTGGTTGTTTCTTGTACACTTAAACAGATTGAAGGTACAATGTAAATGTGATTTGCCTCCTCCAGAATCTACAGTCAGTTACCATGAACGTCCTTCTCTGCATAGGTTTGCTTATATCTACAGAAGCATTATTCTAGTGTCAAAACAAAACTGACTTGAAACCCAAAGAGAAGCTTTGGGTTGCAGTTATGTGCCTAAAATGCAAGTGAAGTGCAGGCCCTTCCCCTGCCATTGCAAACTGTATATAACTGAAGCGTATCTGTTCAGTCAGACAGACATATGACTTTAGAGTGAAAAACATGTTTGCTGTCGACAGGGCATAAGTCAAAATGGAAGAGCTGTGTACCTACAAACCTTTGGCTTTGCCTCAAAAGATGTTCAAGGACCATTAATATCAATGACACCAAGGTTCTTTCCAAATATATATAAACATGCTTATGTTTATGTAAAGCTGTTACCAAAATGGCACAAAAATGGCATGACTAGATCTGACGCTTGGTCCCACAGTCTGTTCTAAGCATCCTATTTCTGAATGCACAGTTCTTACTGGTTTTCTGCACTGTCAGTCCCCACAGTGTTAACCTGCATCTGAATGAAGCGATTGCACTGGTGTCTCAGTCTGCATGGAGAAAAACATGCAGCAGAAGCAACACTCAGAACTCCTCTGAGTAGAAAAGACAATCAGCATTTCTGGCCAACAAGTAATCACTAGGTTCGGGATTGTGTTTTTTTGGAAAATTGTGAAGTTCATTACATCTTTTCCCTGAATATGGTCAGTGACTTTGTTGGAAACAGTTAGTTGCTGAACAAGACATCCATGTCTTTTCTGTATTCTGCTTTGATCAATATGTCTCTCAATCTTTCTGAAATGTTGAATGCTCTCACGACAAAATCAGCATTTACAGAGAATTCCTTTTGGGCTAGATGCCTTTTTAAGTGATAGGCTGTTGATCTATTGCACTATTGGCCCTAAGGTTTCAAAAAAGGTTTATGATAGCACTATTTCCAGTAGTGGTTTGTAGTTGGTTGTTCTGGCCTTTTGCTATCAATATACCCTGCACCTGAACACATTAAAGAACACTGTGGACCACATATGCCTGGTTCATATGCCAACAGATCCACAGATCTGTACAGATTACGGTTCGGCTTTTCTTCCAAAAAGAGTGGATAAAATGGGCTTACAATTAACTGTAAGTGTTTTGTTCCATGAATTTTACCTTCATGAATTCAACAACAAAAACATTCGAATGAAAATAAAATTTAATTCAATTTTAAACTGACTTTGTGCTGAACTTGTTAACTATTGCTGTAACGTATACATGTGACATCTCAGATTCAGTTGCGGGGCATTTAAACATACACTATATGTTCGCTGCTAGTTTACTCTATACTAAAAACGCCAGCAGCATGACGAGGCATTGAACATCTACTCCGTGCTGAGCACTTCAGGTTTGGTTGCAGAGAGTTGGAAAATGTTGAACTTTGGGTAAAATGCTGCACTCGTCACTGTCACTTACCCAGCCGCCCAATCAAAGACCAACCCTCCTATCTTAAGGCTCATTTATGCAAATCATTAGATACAACATGGATGGATGAAGCCTTCTGTTCATAATCTGCATTCATTTCGTCCGAATCTATGAACTTTTTCTGAAAACCTATGGACACGGATAAAACAAAGCAACACTATTAGAAATTGGGTGGCAGTGTAGAGTACTTCTAGCGAGCAACGACAGTTGGACACGACAAATACATTTTAAGAATGGCGCAATGGAACAAAATATTCAATGGCCTCACAGACCACTGCTGCCTACAATACTGCCTCCATTAAAAGGTACATTATAATGACCTCCTCCACTGTTGCCGTCTTTGCTGTTGCCGGAAACTTTGACTCTGCCCTCTAGTGCTATCTTGTGGATGTATCTATGTCATAAAAGACGCATGGGCAGTGATGGTTACAACGTTTGAAATTAACAAATCTATTTTGTAAAGCCAGTATAAATGAGTCTTACATGTACAAGTGCTGAAAAACAACAATGAAGGAGAAATATGTTAATACTGTGGGCCCTATTCTAATATACCGGTATGTTTCCTTGCCAACAATGTCTCATGAACCCATACAGACTAGTACTTCATCAGGGATTTTTAAAAATTTAAATGATATTTAAATGTTTTCTCTAAAGGAGTGTGTATTTAAGTACATGGGATTTACTGTCTTGGTTTTTTTTGTTTTGTACTGTGGTATCATATTGGTCTTCTAAAAAATTCATAGATTTTCATTGCAATGGGTGTAGACTTCTAAATTTCTGATATAATTACATGCCTACAGTACAGTACATGTGTCTGTCTGCACTTATTTTTCAGTGATTTCAGTAAGGATTGCACATTTGTGGTACAGAGTTGATGACCCATTTGTCTCGTCCGGAGCCGACAACATGTTTTGTTGTCACCTTAGATTCAGTCAACAGAATCAAGGCGGAGTGTGAAGGGAATGTAAAAGGAATTTGAAAACAACAACAGCACTGTCATATGACTGTCCCTTCAGTGATGGGTCAGTAGGCTACAGCTCCACCAGAGCTCGGCTCCCATCACGTGCTCCTCTACTGTGTCTCACTTGAAGTTCTCATCGTGTCTCAAAATCAATGAAAACAGTAGTACAGATGACTCTTAAATACGTTTGCCTTTAATGTCCGCAGGAGCGGTCAGCATCCCTTTTCTATTTTTGTCACTGTGCACCATAATTACTTTGAGCTCTGCGTAATTTGGTAAACACCGCCGCTCCTTCCAGAAAAACATAAACATAATAGTGCTGGAGCTCTTTGAGACGTTGGGTTTGGCCTCCAACACCTTCTTTCACCACTAACACCACCTCCAGTCACTCAGTAGGCCTGAGTCCTCTCTGTGCTGAAGGAGACACTGGGGGACCAGTGGAAGGAATGTGACGAGGGACATACCATGTCAACATCTGATGCAACAGACACAACAGGAGTCTAACAGCAATGACTCCTGCATCTGTAGCTGTAAGTTCCAAGTGTAGAAACCATAGAGGCAGAGGGTAAATGCATTTTGGTGCCTGTTAAGGGAAGGTGTGGGCTCTTTAACCTAAAACATGTAGAATTAACATTGTAACACAAACGTGTTTCCAATCCTGGAGCGTGCCGACAGGATGCAGTGGTCGGCAACCCTTCAGTTTGTAAGCATGTTACTTCTCACTGTAAAACTGCAAGAATATCACAGAAGAAATCTAGCAATCATCTCAGAATACACAAGCAGGTGTTCTGTGCTGTAAAGCCCCGAAACAGCCAAAGATAGTACAAGCTCTGCAATTTATCCCTAACTATACGTTGTAGTTCTCTCATTTTATTTTTTCAACTCTTTAAATTGTCTTTTTTTGTATTTTCACAGATTTAGACACTTGTGTCCCCTGTTTCCCAATAAAACATTCCATTTTTCTATCCATTTTCCAATTTTCCCAATTTTTGTATGATAACAAAATGGGAATGTCAATGTCTTTGTGCGGTTACGATAGGTTACCTGTGTTTGTGTGTGTGTGTGTGTGTGTCTGTGTGTGTGTGTTTAACATGAGTGGAGCAATCAAGAGGAGTGTGCTAGCTTAACTGAGACCTGACCTAGCTAAACACACTGGCAGCTAGAGTGCGGCACGGGCCGCATATTTCTGTCCGAACCCGACCGAGCCCAAGAGAAAAGTACCCGAACCCGACAGTCAGTCTGTTTTGTTATGTCCGAAACCGAACCGAGCCCGACATTATTTAATTACTAAAGCACTGAGTTTGTGTCACACAGTTGTTCTGGTTACAGGCTATTTAACCCGATTACACCTTGTAAATGACCATAAAAAGACATTGATTTTTGCTATTCTGTTAGTAGATTGTTTAAACACACACACACATTACGCAGTGTCATCAGCAGTTAAAAATATAATAGCCGTTCTCACTTGAGCAGCTGAGTGTGTGGGAGTCCGGCGGAGGTTTGCGAGCTTGGCTAGAGGGTGTTGAAGTGTGCGCAGCCCAGTTCTGTACTCTGGCCCGTCAGGAGAACCACAAACTGACCGAACTGCTACAGAACTACTGGTGCTGCCACAGACAGCTGACCCAGTCACACACGCAGCTACATACACAGTCCCCTGATTGCAAGAGCACTCAGAATTGTCTCTGGAGCTTCAGAGATGAACAGCAGAAACAGCCAATGTGTGTGTGTGTTCTGTTTAGGTGTTGTCACGTAAATAACAGTCCCCAAGCAATAAACAGGACACAATGGGATTTTATTTATTTTTACACTACATTTTCACTGAAAGCTGACCGAATCCGACCCGAGCCTGAATACAATTTATACATTTTTGACCAAACCCGGCCCGACCCATCGGGTACCGTCGGGACCCGTCGGGCTCGGATTGGGTAGCCACACTCTACTGGCAGCCTTTCCAGTTAGCTATTTAGATGCACCTAACATTCATATTAATTTATAATGAATTAATCTAGCATTAATAAAACCACATGTGCCAGTGCAGGTATTGTTAATCTTCCATATTCTGTAGTGCAAATTGCTGTAGTGTCACTTTATAAACTCCTGTAACGTTAGCTAACGCATTTTAACCGCAAAGCTAACACTGACAATGTTGGCAAGCCAGCCTTAAGTACAAGCTGACAGATAGCATGACTGTCTGAAATCACTCCGTTCTTTACTAATTCACTACTCCCAGTAAAATAATGCCTATCAATAGTTTTCAATAAACTCAACTGAAAAAAATAAATAAATTGAGATTGTGTCATGCAATCAGTCATTTTTACATCTATAAAATGCAGCACATTGCATTGTGAGATTGTTAGCAAAAAGTAGTGCACACTAAAATCATTCATTCATTCATTCCATTCCATTTTCATTCACAAACTAGGGAGAGGAAATTTTCCGAAAGCTCGGAATTCACTTGTGGTGATGTGTTTGTTGACGTTTCAGAAATAGCGAAGGCCATGGAAGTTCATTTTTGGAGATTAGTAAGTTAATATACTGTAATTTTTATCATATGGAGTTTTTCTTTGTAATTTCATAACATGTCTGAGGAAAATGTTGATATTCCAACAGCCTCATCTTTCTCCTCTGTCATTATGACTGCATTTTCTGTATAACGTGACCCGCTCGCTAGCTTGCTAAATTGTTAGCCTCAGAGGCTTCTAGCTGCCTACAGTTAGCATTGCCTAAAAATAGTGCTCTAACAATGTAACCACTTAAACAACAAGCATATTGCGTACACAACTGTCTTTGCCATAACCGTGAGCTCAAGTTCAAGAAGCCAACAAAGTGCCAACATACCCAGATAGCTCACATACATCTGGCCGACGTCGGCCCGATGTATCAAGTTTACATCGTTAAGACGTAGCAGGGAGAGCGTTTGCTCATTGCCAAGACGTCGCTGAGACGTTGGCCTTTAATCGAAAATGACCACCA
>NC_065517.1:11425816-11425996 GCF_006386435.1 Epinephelus moara | reverse complement strand
TTGCCAAGACGTCGCTGAGACGTTGGCCTTTAATCGAAAATGACCACCACGCGACGTTCAAACGATCAATAAAAAGCTGCGCTCAGTAGGCGCTCCTTCATTAATATTCATATGCTTCGTTAACTACGACCTTTATTCATTTAGGTCGGACCTTTCAAACTACAAATATTTCACCATCCA
>NC_065517.1:11388374-11423921 GCF_006386435.1 Epinephelus moara | reverse complement strand
AGCCAGATGACGTCCTGATGTTAGCTTTGCTGCTGCTGTTAGCTGATGCTTTCTAGACATCGTGATTTCCCATAACTGAATAAATACCACACATAGCAACACAAAACTGCTTTGCTAGCTCAATCATGTTGTAACTAAGATATCCGCTGGAAAAAATATTTTTTTCTCGGGCCATTTAGTGAGTTTTTTTAGATGGCGGCGGAAGCTATATGAACGAGCTAACCCTCATCTGCTGAGTTTTAAAAATGCCGGTTATTTTGTTACTTTCTGTTGTCGTCACATCCCTCCTTGAGTATATCCAATCAGCACCAAGTAATCCCCAAGCCCCAGCCAGGAGTCTTTCGGGGCCGTTCTGAGTACCTACCCTGAGGCAGGGACTTGTTTAGCCCCTGTAAAAGTTCCAGAACTCTGTCCTTCGGGGGTGGTTCCTGCGGTGGAGACACGCACCAACGGCCCTGGCCCCGTAAAATTACCCCGAAGTTCCTGCGGTGGAAACGGGCCTTAAATCATGCTAACCAGTGGGACTTTGCATCTAAGCATGTATTTACATTGACTTTACATGTAATTCCCCCGTGCAAATTGTTTTATTCTCGCCCAATTTCATTAGCTCACAAAAATTAGCAAGTGAACTCTTCTCTTTTACACCCAACTGATTAGCGGTTCAAGGAAAAGTATAACGTTTTGACACATTCATTTAATTATTTAACTAAGAGTTTTATTTCTGGTTGATGTAATCAGTTCTATTTTGGACTCTATCATTTTCTACTGCCTTTTGTCAGTTTTGGGCCTCCACTCTATTCACCTCAGACAAGTTAATATACTGTATGTGCAACGCATCACAATGTTTGAAGGACTAAGATGTGTGATCTTGTCAGAGCATTAGAGATCTTCAGCTGCTGGATAGACAGATTGCAACACCAGCCCTGTAAAAGCTGCTGATTATGAGCTGGTATGGGAGGTTCAGTCAAAATGAAAAGTACTGGTCATTAAAGCACTTACTCAGCTTTGATTAAGATAACTGCACTCTAAAGTAAACCATTACCTGCTCCTAAAATAAATCCTAAAATGAGAGCAAAATCTGATTTGGTAACCAAGAAATTCAGCGTCTCTGGCTTTAATTCCTTCTTCTCATGAGACCAACCTTTCCATAATTTCATAATGACTTGGGCAAGACTATGTCAAGATAAAAAAAGAGGGAAATCCAGAAAGATGCAGCAAGGGCTTTCGGTTGCTATTCTGAATTACAGTTAGCCTCAGGTTGGTCAAACTTCCAACCATGATTTTTGTCTTTGGGTCTCTGTAATTGCAGCCAACTCTCAGCCAGGAGGTCCGGCTTCAGTCCTTCCATTCATAAAGCTCTAAGTGCCTCTTAGTGGCATTTGGTTTATTAAAACGTTAAATCTGAACCACCGTCACTTCCCAGCTCAAACCCTCTATCTTAAGCTCCTACTTTCCACTCTTCCCTGCTGGCATAGGCATATCAACCTGCAATTACTTTCTCTTTTCACTCAGGCACCAGATCTTTCAGGGGTTTCCTATTATATGTTTTCGTATAGGAACAATTCATGTATGGATTCTTAGCTTCTTTTGTTAATGAAACATTACTTTTATTTAGTATTTATTTAAAAGTGCAAGAATCAAGCAAGTATTTATCAAACACGCAGATCTACTTCAAGTCCTACATTTAGAAATTATAATTTATTTATTTATTTTCAATTTTATGGGCCAATGTGCAGTCTGGACAGATGAGGTTTCTGTCAGCAACGGAAGATGTGTTGAGTTTCTGCTGTACTGATGTCAATGGGGAGCTTGTTTGACCACAAAGGAGCAACAAACAGTTGAGATTCAGTAGAGCAGCAGCCAGACCCTCTGTAGTGGACAGTCTGGGGTGTATTGTTTGACCATGTCCTTTACCTGGAGTTGGGCTGAGTTTTACTATCATAACTGTGTCAATGATAATGCCCCAGGAATTTTGTATTACATGACCGAAAAGTTGCTGTTTTCAGCATGTGGGAGCACAATAACCAGAATCATTAATTCACAGCAATGTGAAAATATACAGAATGCAGTAAAATCAGTTAAGAGAGTGCAGTAAAGAAAAAATACATGAATACGTAAAGATATAGAGAAAAAAGGATCAACAGAGAAAAGAGAAAAGGATCTATGAAAAGTTTGACCTTCTTTTCAAGGATGACCGAGGTGCAGAATTCCTTTCAGCAGTCATTTAAAGACACAAATTTAAGGAAGAAAAATGAATTCGATAAAGCTGATGTACTTTTTGGAGGTTGTATCCCAATGGTTATATGCACTTACTGTACATCACTTTGGATAAAAGCTTCAGCTAAATGAATGTACAGTAATAATGTGGTGTGAAAATTTGACTTATGCATTGAGCAAAGTGTGAAACCTCACATTTTTGGTGCCAACCCAAGTATTGTATTTCCTATTTTAAGTTCCTGTACTGCTGCTTGCCCTCACGAAAAAATTTAACTAAAGACTGATAAATTAGCCTGGATGATATCATCAGCCGATATTAGCTTATCGCAGTTACAGTACAGAAATGCCAAAGGTATATTTGACGTGTAGGGCTGTACCCAAATATTCGGATATTTGAATATTCGTTTCTATGGGTTGGTATTCGTTATGAAAATTTGGTATTCGATATTCGTTTTTTTATTTACTTTTTTTTTTTTAACATATTTTTTTGGTGCTAAATGTAGTCTTTTTGTTGTTGATAAATGTAGGTCATCAATAAAAATCAAAACTTTTAAATTGCACTGTTAAAAATGAGAAAATATAGTATAGCCTACCAACTGAGCTTGGTCCATCTGAGGCTGTGGATCAATGCCAAGTTTTACCACTTTATCACTATTCCCTCTAACTTGTAGCTGTATTTCGTTATCTTTTGAATTTAATATGAATTATGGAACCCTTTTTGTCAACGTTTGTTTCCCCCGTTTTGTACAATCAATTATTGTTTAAAGTTTCAACAAGTTTCTTTTGGAGTGCGTGACACAAGTGTGTTTTGAAAACGGCTGCGGACTGTCACCTGCTCAACGCATCAGTACCTTCGGATGCCATGACAGTAATAGATTATAGATTAATAGATTATAATAATAATGTCAAAATATCATTTACAGACCAATTTAACAGATGATCACTGCTGCCCAACCCGCAGGTCCATTTGCGGGTCCCGCGGTTTACGGGTCGACCCGCGCATCACTACTCAGCTCAGTCTATAAGGCTGTACACAACAGTAAGGCTATAGACATTATATTCTATTCAGGCCAGCAGAACCAGCAGCGCATCGGCTCAACAGTGCACGGCACTGCTGATTAACCATTTTATTGCAGCACAGTGTCTGCCAGCAACCAATTACTTGCAGAGGCTTCCTACAACTTGTTTCAGTGGTTCCAATTTAATCAGAAGACAAATTAAACAGGATGACTAGCCAATGTGAAAATCAAAAGAAAGCATAGAATAATGTACTGAAAGAGACTGTTGTGCCATCACATTTTTTTGTGGTGTGAGAGCAAAGATCCAGTCGCGGCTGTGCAAAACTCCACAATACAATTAGGTCTGAAAAACCCCGGAGTCTGTAACTTTATATAGTAACTTTAACTCTGAAGAGGTTTCCTTGGTCATAATGTTGTTGTTAAGCTTATGGTGAGGTCTACAGCAAAGCTTAATCCACTCTTTACATTGGACAAAATTTGTTTTGAATGGAATAAACACCTTCCACACAGTCAGGCAATCCGGTGTCGTTTTCTAGGTCCCTCAGCCACCTTCTATTAATCCAAGATGTTTTCCGTACATTTTCCTACGAAAGTAAAGCACCAAAATTCACACACATCACATGTAATGATGAGCCGGTAATTTGTTTATAACCCACATATTTTGGAGGGTTGCAATCACGTAACCAATGTACTGACAGAGGAAGGAAGCAGTTCCGAGCTGTCCACTTAGAGGGCAGTTTGGGACAGTGGATGGGTCATATACACAGGACTTTCCCCAGAGACTTTCCCCCAGGAGGCTGGCGTCCAGAACCATGTGATCTTTAAGTGAATCTGAGCCATTTTAAGGTATGTCCTCATCACCATGTTTCTGTGTTCTCAACACCTAACCATAGTCACTTCACTTGTCTAAACCTTACCTCTGTAACTTTATGTTAATTAGGTAACTTTACGTTAAGGATTTAACATCATTCATGGGGCGCTATTTCTTAGGAAGTCAAAGAAGCATTGTGTGTGCATTTTCCTAGGATATCATATGAACCATTGTATGAGAATACGTTGTTTCAACCATACCATCTTCAAAATTTGGTTTACTTTTCAACATAGACAAGGATTGCACATAGCATATCTAAGCGAAACAGGACGGGGGAAAGTTGACCAAGGTTCTGCCGGTGCCAAGCTTTCTCAACTGTTATTGGAGCACAGAACAAAAAGGGGTGGGACTTAGGTTAAATTCTCAAAGTAAAGTATTTGAAAAAGTATTGTTGTTGTGGTTTGATCATATTAATAGTGATTTTTTGGTACCCTAGCAGCCCCAGTCAAAGAATTAAATAGCCTTTCTTACCCATTTGGGACAACTTGAAAACACACACAAAAAAAAGGAAGCTAAGTTTAGAAAAACATTGTTTAAACCAGAAAATAAAAGGCCACGTTTGATATCTCCATGGACGACCAGACGAACACATTTCTTCAGGATTATTTAGACACACAAATGTGACTTAGGTATACTCATTGTTCAGGATAATGTGGAAAACAGAGGCTGTGCATGTTGGGGGACAACCTCTGTCATCAGCAGAGTTAATTAAAGCCACTGAAGGAGCATTAGGTCACGTCTGGAGCACAGCAGCAGCATGTTAAGATGTTTAGAGGGGCACAACAATAGTTACAGCAGACCCTTCCCAGAAATACAGCGCTAAGTGAGCCACCCACCCTGCTGTCAGGAGGTGTCTGAAAACCCTGTGGAGAACTCCATATCATGCTCAGTCTGTAGTGCTTTCCATACAGTACATTCCCCGTCCTAATTACATGTTTATGTACTGTGACTGCCTTTTGCTGTGCACAGCACAAGCTTAACCAGTAATCTAAGTAGCCGTTTACATTAAACCTCACAGTGGCCAAATTTAGATAGAGAGGCATTAATTCTGACACACCAAAAAAAAAAATAAAGATCCAAATGAAATAAAAAAGCAGCCTTGCCTCACTGCGGTCGCAGCCACTTTCATGATGAGATGCAGTGGCATATCTGCAGCTTAGAAAGCTGTTAAATGTCGACTCCACCCCCAGACTACTCTGTCATTTAATTCTAAGAGTTTACCAAAGATGCCCATGGCTCACTGAGCACTCATCTGCGGCTACTGAGATGTTGGCAGTTTAAATGATATGGGCAAAGGGAAGAGAGGCTTCTCCAAACCCAAAGATATATTACACAGTGGCTTGACCAATCAGGACTGTTGTATGGTTGAGGACGATCATGATGTGAATTCTTTTTACAATGCAACCAACAACATTTGATCTTACATTCAGCCATCAAGACATTCCTCAAGACTGCTTTCAAACTTCACTGCTTTATCAATTATCTTATTATGTATTTCGTTTTTAACTGTTGCTTTACCTCTGTCTTTTGCTGCTATGACGAGTGGATTCATCTTATTTTGAAACAAGTTGATCTATTTTATAAATGTAGGATGTTTATTCTATCAGCTGCAGTTACAGTTTACATCCATGTCTATTCAGAGTCATATGTAGCCATGGCAGCAGACAATGCGTCAAATATGGATGTTGCTGTAAAGAAGCTACATATTCTAAAACAGTGACACTTAACACACATCTTCCCCCCGCCAGCACCGACAATCAGCACAGTTTCGAGGTGGACACCAAAGATTAGAGTAACCGATTCAGTATCTGACCAAATGTTTCCCCTTCTGTTCCTCAGTTATGATGCTGAATAATGGCCAGAAAAGTGTTATTGCAGGGCATTATGATGTCACAGAGAAGATGACCTTTAGGACATGAAAATCATCACTTTATTTACTTTATTCTACATTTTTGTCATTATTAGTATATGAAATCTTGAGTTATGGCCAATAACATGTTTTGTGAGGTTGTAGTGACCTTTGACAACCAAATTCTGATTAGTTAATTCTTGAGTCCAGGTGGACATTTGTGCCAAATTTGAGGAAATTCCGTGAAGGCCTACTTAAGGTATTGTTTATGAGAATAAGCAAATCACAGTGACCTTGACCTCTGACCATGAAAATCTAATCAGTTCATAGTTGAGTCCAAGTGGACGTTGGTGCCAAAGTTGAGGAATTCTCTCATGTTTTTTTTATGATATCACGGTCGCATGAATGAGACAGACGTGACGTGACAATGATTTTGACAGACACGAGATGACAGCAACCTTGACCTTTGACCACCAAAATTTAATCAGTTCATTGTTGAGTCCAAGTAGACATTTGTGCCAAATTTAAGAAAACTCTCTCATGTTTTTTTTATGATATCACGGTCGCATGAATGAGACAGACGTGACGTGACAATGATTTTGACCTCTGACCACCCAAATCTAATCTGTTCATCGTTGAGTCCAAGTGGACATTTGTGCCAAATTTGAGGAAAATCCCCCAAAGCACACTTGAGATGGACGCGAGTTCATAGTGACCTTGACCTTAGACCTTTAACCAACAAAATCAAATTAGTTTATCCTTGTGTCCAAACAGTCATCTGTGCCAAATTTGAAGAAATTCTAAAGGCTTTCTTGAGATATCACACTTACAACAATGGGACAACAACCCCAAAACATAATTCCTCTGGCCACAGCTGTCACCAGTGGGAAGACATAATAAAAAAAAATAAATATGAAGAAGATTTTGCAGTCTATGAGCTGGAGATATGTTTGACTGAATGTGGGTATTGCAGCAAAAACATGGCATTCATTTCACCATACAAATAGTGGCTGTGACTGGGTCATATTTTACATATTTGTACTTGAGTTACTATTTGGGATGAACATCAGAAACATTCACAACAGTAAATGTACAAAAAGCTTTAAGGAAGGACTGTAACATTAATATAGACCTTTCTAACAACACTTAGCAAATTTCTGGCTTTACTGCCATGCAACCAAAAGAGATCCAGGAGGTCACTGCTTCCCGCCAAGAAATAGTAGCGGTTTCCCCGTTTTTTCAATCTTTGTGCTAAGCTAACCGGCTGCTGGCTATGGCCAGGCCATGTACGGTCCAATGCATGTGGGTAAAGCAACCGTCCTGGTGGTTGTCGATGGTTTTATGCTACTCCTCTGATTGACAGGTGGTTGTGTTACCATGCCAAGAGATGCAGCAATGCGCCAACAAGGCAAGGCAGAAGAGGACTGCAAGCAAGGAAACATTGGTTTAATGCAGGATCCCAATTATTCCAAAAATCTTCTCTGAAAATATTTCATGAGGAAGGAAAAGCATATGACATGTCTGTCATTCTTTAAGGATACACACAGCGTATTCAATGAGAGGCTCAACTGGGTACCTTTAATGCCTTTCGGGCATAATTTTACAAGATTTGTTTCTGTTCTCTAATCATAAATTTAGATTACTGTCAAACTAATAAATTAGTAAGGTCGTAGCTTATTGCCACAATGTCATAATTAGGCATGTGAAATGGCAGTGTTTCCCCTACCATTATATTAAGGGGTTATATTAAGTTAATTTTATTTAATTTTATTTTCTATTTAGCGCCAGATCACAACAGAAGTCATTTAAGGTTACCCTTCCTATAGAACTGGTCTATACCTTGTCCTTTTATTAAACAAACTAAATAGCCTTATGTTAATTATCTTATAGACACAGACACAGACACAGACACACAGACACAGACACACACACACACACACACACACACACACACACACACAGGTGAGCACACTACAGAGCAATCATACAATTTTCCTGACTGAACCCAACCCAAGTCCGAAACAGAATGCCTTTTGTCTTTTTTATTTCCATTTTGTGAAGGATTCATGTAAATGGTAAGTCCCCAATAAAGCTATTCTAAAGCTAACAAAGCTAACACCCCCTGATAGTTATTTTAAAGCTAACACTCAACAAAGTCAACACCCCTGAAAAAGTTATTTTAAAGCTTACGCTCAACAAAGCCAACACCCCTGTTAAAGCTATTTTAAAGCCATTCCTCAACAAAGCTAACACCCTTGATAAAGCTACTTTAAAGCTAACGCTAGTGATGGCCAAATGAAGCCTCATGAAGCATTTTCTTTATTTTCTGAGCCCACTAGATGGTTTATTTTCTGAGCCCACTAGATGGCGCTTTTTGTTCAACAAAAGGTTGAAAGCACACTGAATTGATATTCTTTGAGCCTCTCTCTTTAAGCCAAGAGCGCCATCTAGTGGGCTCAGAAAATAGAGAAAATGCTTCATGAGGCTTCATATGGCCATCACTAGCTAATGTTCAACAAAGCTGATACCCCTGATAAAGCAAACGCCCGGCTGTACTGATCCATCACAAAGCAGACATAAAAGAGACGAAAACTATGTGCCTTACATTTGTTTTTAAATTCACCTGTAATTGTGCATTTTTCCATGAAAACAAAAAAAAATTGACAGAGAACTTAGCTAATACTAATTAGCTTAAAATAGGTTAGAGAGAGAGAGACAATAAAGTATAACATAAGGTTATGTAGTTTTTTTGAGAATATTTCATGCTATTAGTCTGAGACAGTCTTAAGTCAATCTTTTATTGCAGAAACATGAGCAATATCTGATCAAATATATATTACCGTAGTTACATTTCCCTTTTATTTTCAGTGCATGCAGCATCACAAATGTCCATTTATTTTAAAAAAAAATTGTTTTTTTTTTTTTTGGTGGCATGTCTGTATTACTCGATGTAGCACACACTTGCTGTGTGCTAGTTGTTTGAAGGAACATAGTACAAGAAGACAAGGACTACCTTTCTGTTTTTTCTGTTTTTCATGAAATGCTGGAAATATTAAATATTGAGTTATCTCTTTTTATTTGATTAATAATCAATTAACCAAAGTAATAATCAACAGATTAATAGATTATCAAAAAAGTTGTCAGTTGCAGCCCTACTAGTGACAATAAATTGCAGTACAGACCTGTCAAAGGTGTTTTTGTCAAAGTTAAAAACAGGGTGATTATGTGACCTTACTAAAAGAGGACACATTCTGAAGCTGATCTCTGAATGCCCCAGAGCAATGTATCTGTCCCATGTTAGTCAGTACTAGGACTTTTAAAACATTGATCAGTGGATAACATGTATGCACACATTCACAGTGAGCTGACCAGTACAATTTCAGCTATGTACCAAGTTCCACTGCTGCTGCAGCTCAGTGAATCTGAACTGCAGAGCAGAGGCTCCTCTGCATCCTCCTCCTCGGAGGATGAAGCAGGTAGCAGCTCAGAACAAAACCTCACTTCTGCCCCCATGTGTCTTATAGCTGCACTGTGGATCCCTCCAGCAAACCACATGCCAGTCTGTAAAAATCACAGAGTGTATACAGACATAAACCTGCCAGCATTATGGTTTTGCTTTTGCAGTGGTGAGTTTAATGCATCTAAATTAGCAAACACTGTCTGTCTTTCAGACCCAGAAATTTCAGATCAAGATATGCCACGACTTTCCAGCATCCATTAAAAGCTGGGTGTGATTGTAGATTAAACAAAACTGACAGTAAAAAAGCTGTCTGGTGCGTGAAGTCTACCACAGCCTCACCAATATAGCGTCTTCAGACTGGAGGAAAATATTGTCAGGTTTGCGCAGTCTTTACTTTTCCTGAAAAACACCCTGTTACAAGCCACTCAGTCAATAACAGGATGTTTTTAGCACCTGTGTTTGTGCAGTTAAAAATGTAAATTCAGGCTCAGAAAAGACATCAAGACAGGGAGTTGAACACTCCTGACTCATCTGTCAAAGAGCGCAAACACAGTGATAAATGTGTATGTATGACTCAATTAAGGAGGCTAACTTAAGATCTGCACAACCACATGCCACAAATTTAACTACAGATCACTCGAGCAAGATAAATCAAAAAGCTAACTTATGAAAATGTCATCCAAAGGGAATGTGACAGGAATCCCCTTGCTGCTGCTGCTCCGTACAGACGGAGAGCACCAGATGAAGAGAGAGGAGACGGAGGAGAGAGGGAGGCCTGTCACTTCACAGTGACGGTCCTCCCTCTCAGGACATGGCACCCGTCATTAAAGATGACATCAGAGCAGGGAGGGCCTTCCACCCGAGGTAGATCCTCCAAGATGCTGGAGACCAGCTTGGTATAAATACCTTGAGCCCAGTGCCCTGGGAAGCAGCAGCTGCTGTCAGACAGACAGTCTCCACAACTAAGGATATAAACAGCGAAGTGCCGGGACAGCAGCATCCCTACCCCCCCACTGTTTCTCTGGAGCGTAAACCTTCCCGGTAAGGTGGCTTTTTTTTTCTTAATTTAGGTTAGTGCATGGGGGGGGATCCCAACTGCAGCCTGGCTCTCACTGAGGAAAGGGTGACTGGTGGAGCGTGGATGGCAAGTGTAATGAGCCATGTGCTGTGGCTGAGTTTACACTGGGGGAGATTTTATGCCTGTGATGCAACAAGTTTTGATGACATAGTAAAAAAGATGTTTTCAAAGCGGATACTTTCCACAGTCACTTCAGGAGAGCAAAACTGATAGAAAAATATGATCTGGTTGATTTAGAAATAAAGAATTGCAGCATTTATATGCAGCTCATTCATCACCTCATTCTGACTGTTAGATTAAATGATGCACAGTCTGTACCGCACTTTCCTTTCACTGTCAAGTGTCAGTGAAGTGCAGCAACACAGGTGCTGCTTCTTTTGCTTGCTGACTCTCATTAGAGACAAACAGAGCGATGATGCTTCTTCTCATCAGTGGATTCTGTCTTTGCAGGTTTAGCTTCCCAAGATGGACCTGAGGGTAACAAGTGTTCTCCTCGTCCTCCTCGCTTTGGCTGAGGCCACCCCTGACAGGTACTACCATGTGCCAAAAGTGAGCAAGACTCCCTACCCTGTCAAGAGTCATGGTGAGTCACGTATTTCTTTTTTTCCCCACCAGGGTGGCTCCATATTTTCACTATAATAAGAGTAATGATGACAATAGAGTTTTAAGGGGATATGCTGAAATTAACACAAATCCAGCTGGGGTAAATAAGCAGGAATAGCATCTACTTATGTTTAGTATAATAATTAAACTCCAACCAAGCCTATTGTTCATTTCAATCACTGCAGGCTGCACTGTGAAACTGCTTTCAGACTGTATCAGCTCCATTAGCCATCCGTTTTTATTCAACAATTAAAACACAAGTAAATGAATGTGCAAAACAAATGATGCTTTAAGTCACACTTGCGGCGGAGTTTATAGGACATATGCTTACAGACTTTTAATTATAACTTATGATGCTGAAAAGCAAGGAAGCAGGCATCTGAAGATATTCTAAAGCAATCCACAAATGAAATGTAGAGTTACAGACTAAGTTTGCATATAACTGCACTTTTGACCCCCTCTCAAATCTAATTTCAACCATCTAAAAATCTTTATAACCTATGTGAACCCTGGAAATATGGCAGCTTCCTGCATCAGTTAAAGTACCTGATGAATAGGACACATTTCTTAATTAACTGCAGATTCAAGTCATTATGCCAATCATCATTATCATCAGCACTACTGACCTTTCTCTAAGTTCCCCTCTTGTGCAGCCTGGCAAACTTAGCTCATACACATCAGTAAATGCTCCTGCCACAACGCCACCCCTACTCATTAACTATCATCAAGGTGCACACCCAGCAGGTCCAACACAACATCTCATTGGCCAAGAGCAGATGGCTGTGGTTGACCTGGCTGAGCTGCTGTGAATGTGTATGACTGTATATAACTGTGAGGTGGGGTATAGCTGTAAAAGAGCACTTGTACGCTGGATAAATAACGGTTAAAGAAGGAAACAGTTGCTTTTCGCATGTGTCATAAAAAAAAATCAAAGCAGTGGTCATGATGTAACTGCCAGGATGATGTGTAATACTATATTTTATACCCCAACTAAACAATGATTCAAATGCTGCGCTGGACAGTTGAGAATTTATTTCTCCAGTCTTGTTTTTGGGAGGTTTTGATGTGGTCTGACTGTGCCCCTTGACATAAAAATAGAACAGAAAGTTGACAATGAGAGCATAAATTTGACAAATCTCCAAAACAGATGTTGTTACCACGTTGCAGGCACACCCTAACAAACTGCTCTGTGGTATTAAATTCACGCCACATAATGAGTTGCTGAAAAACAGAGTGTGGAGAAACGCTCTCCCAAGTTCAAACAGTAAATCTACCAAACAAACCACGGCAAATTTACTCTGTAGCTGACATAACAAAGCCAGTTTTTTTTTTCAGTGTGAAGGACGAGTAAGAAAAGAATGACAGAATAAAGATTCTGACTGAGGGGACGTTTATTGAAGGCAACTAAATTAATACTGGACGCAGGTGCTGCACTGAATATTTGTACTTTGCAGTGTTAACAGGTCATATGTGGTTCAGCTGCTGTGGTCAGTATCATCACCTCCAGTCTGTGGTGTTTCTGGCTGCCAAAAAGTCCACTTCTGGCACAAATATGCTCTGTGAGGTTTCAGGCTCGGACTCATGTGGCTATGAAAATGACAGCCCTGTCAAAGCGTGCGCTTCTGAAAACACCATTTCAAAAGAGAGGCCAACACTATTGGATTTGAATCTCTGACAGGCAAGGACACATCCTGAGTTATGGCGTATATAGGAATGCAGTATGATAGCTATAGTGTAAGAGATGCAGAGATGCTCTTTGTGGATAGTTCCTGGACTCTTTGTACATTTCTGCCCTGATAGATAGATAGATAGATAGATAGATAGATAGCACAATATATATAGATATAGACAAAAAAAGATATAGATATATATACATAGATATATAGATATACATATACAGATATATACACAAGATTTCCATTGTAACTTTAAACAAAATTAAAATTAAAAACTTAATCAATTAGTTTAACTGTGCTATGTAAATTAGCTTTAAGCTGACCAGTGCAGTACATTGAAAGGCTACATTCATGATTCTTTTTGTTATTCATTCCTCACAAATAAAGTCATCATGACAAACAACTGGTTGCCCTGTTGGCCAAGGAGTTAAGGCACAAGGACCTCCCTGGAGTCCCGCCAAGGAACTCTGTCACATGTCATATGCAATCTCTCTGTCTTCTCTTTTCGTGTCATCTCTTACTACTGTCAAATAAAATCATAATTAAAAAGCGAGAAGGAAAAAACAGTATCTCCGCTGCCACATGCTGGCTTTGCAGGGTTTTCTTATTTTGTCGAGGAACATAAATTACCGAGCAATGACTGTCAGCAAAACAACAAACTGACATTATACTCCAATGTAGTGCATATATATGCACTCACATGACCTTGCCCAAAAACTCTACACTTTGTGGCAGGAAATGCATCAGGGTGATGTCGACAAGCTGCAGGCCACTAACTATACATTCAGGGCCATGGGCAGTGCAGGAAATTAAGGGGTGCAGTATAGTGCGGGCAAATTAAACTGAAATGCACCGGAGCTGGTGTGTTAGGTCCCACGCCAGCAGACACATGGTGAGAACATCACCTCAGACCAGTGTTGCTCTGAAGACTATCCTGGGAAAAAGGAGTGCTGTCCCCACAACCCACCCTACAATCATAGGGAGGAGTGTTTTGAGTCAGGTTGCGGTGTTATGGGGTAGTATGCCAAACCTGGGGTTATTCAACGACCAAGAGGACATCTTACGTAATGCATCGAAAAGGCAGAAGATGCTTTAAAATGAAGCCATTTTCTTGATCATATTTACTCTGTTTTCAGTGTTTCAACTTCTACGGGAAAACTGAGGATGCTTTTAATGCCTGTATCAACCATTGTATGCTTCTATGTGTACTTTATATTTTCACCTACATCATATAGAATGCTGTGAAGTACAGGTTTTATATCAAAGAACATGATTTAGTACTAACAGGACTCACAGGTCACAAAATCCAGTTATAACATACTGAACCAAATTGATCTAGAAAAGATAACTGAGACTTAACTATGTGTGGGTCATATTACCTGAACAATTACATCACATGTATCTGTATTTATGTATTCCCCAGCCCCTGCAGGCCAGCCAGGTCCTCCAGGTGCTCCAGGTGAGCCAGGACCAATGGGACCAATGGGACCTCCTGGAAAGAGTGGTACCGGACATCCTGGACAAAAAGGCCCACCAGGACCTCCTGGACCCCCTGGCTACTCTCAAGCAGGTAAACCCGGTAGCCCAGGTGGCCCTGGAAAACCAGGTACCCCTGGCGCCCATGGTGAGAGAGGTGCACCTGGCGCAACTGGAGCAATGGGTCCCAGAGGTGCACCTGGTACTCCTGGAACACCTGGACCTGCTGGACTTTCTGCTGTCGGAAAACCTGGACCAGCTGGCATCCCTGGGGCAATGGGACCAAGAGGAGAGTCAGGTTTGAAGGGACACCCTGGTATTCCTGGCCTTCCCGGCATTAAAGGAGAGAGAGGTGTTGGAGTTCCTGGAGTTCAAGGACCACCAGGTGCAGTTGGACCAATGGGCCCATCTGGAATGCCTGGAAAACCTGGAACTGGTATACCTGGTGCTACTGGCTATCCTGGAGAACCTGGCAAGGGTGGCTCACCAGGAAGAGATGGCGCTCCAGGACCAATGGGTCCACAAGGACCAAAGGGTCACACTGGGGCTCCAGGCGTAGGAGCAACAGGGAAACCAGGCCAGAATGGTACCCCAGGTATGCCTGGGCCTATGGGTGCTAAAGGTCCACAGGGTCCAGCAGGTCAGCCAGGCTCTCCTGGCATGCCAGGTGTTGGCAAAACGGGTGAACCTGGAATACCAGGTAGCAGAGGAGCCCCCGGTACTCCAGGAACCACTGGTCAGAAAGGAGAGCCAGGCCCAACTGGTTATACTGGTCAGTCAGGTGCTCCTGGTCCTATTGGCCCAGCTGGTCCACAAGGTGCAAGAGGATTCCAGGGTGAGGGAGGCCCTGCAGGACCCAAAGGTGACATTGGTATGGTAGGTGCACCTGGCCCAAGGGGAGCCAAGGGTGAACAGGGAGCTCATGGTCTCACTGGAAAACCAGGTAGCCCTGGTGCAGTAGGTCCTCCAGGAATTCCAGGCCATAATGGTCCTCAGGGTCAAAAGGGTAATCAAGGCCATGCTGGTGCCCCAGGACTCCCAGGTGTAAATGGCGCCCCAGGACTCAAAGGGCACACAGGCCCTGCAGGAGGACCAGGGAAAAGTGGTGAGAACGGAAGGCCAGGACCCATGGGACCAGGTGGTCCCCCTGGTCCATCAGGTCCCCCTGGACTTAAGGGCCACCCAGGTCTTCCAGGCCCACCTGGCCCAGCAGGCTTGACAGCTAAGGGAGTTTCTGGTCCTCATGGTCCACCTGGAATTCCAGGTCCCAGAGGTCAAGATGGTCAGCCAGGCCCTGCCGGTCCTCCTGGTCCACCTGGCCCACCAGGAGAGATGGTCTACCACCATGAGAAGAGCATGCCAATCAAGTCCCACGAGCTTGTGATGTCTCATGAGATGATAAAGGCCCCCATGTCCGCCTTCAGTGCTGTGCTGACCCGAGCCTACCCCCCAGCTGCAACCCCTGTTCAGTTCGACCAGGTTCTGTACAACGGTGAGGGCCATTATGACGAGCACAGTGGTGTGTTTACCTGCCAGATCCCAGGCCTCTACTACTTCAGCTATCATATGCATGTCAATGGCGCCAATGCATTGGTGGCCCTCTACAAAAATGAGGAGCCAGTTATTTTCACCTATGATGAGTACAACAAGGGCTTCCTGGATCAGATGTCAGGCAGTACTGTGCTTATGCTACATGCCGGTGACAGAGTCTTTGTCCAGGTCCCTGATGAGGACAGTAATGGCATATTTGCAGCAGATAATGTTCACTGTGCTTTCTCTGGGTTCTTGATTGTCGCAACGTGATTTCACAAATCCAAATAAACCTCAAAATCTTACAAACATTGAACTACTCAGAGAAATAGATCAGTTTATAAAATTCCAAATTGAGATTGTAGATTACAAAATACATGGTTGTAATTTTAACAAGTTCAACTGCCTCATTCAAATCTACACAAATAAAAGTCTTTAATTTGCTGACGAATGACTTGACTGACAAAGGTATTAGTTCTGAGTGAAAATTTAAAATCTATGGTTCAAATTGATTCCTTTCCCCAGTTGACCATGTGTGTGCCTTTGCAATTATAAGAAACATGAAACAATATTGGAAGATATCTTAAGTGGTGCTTTACAACTGCCTGTAACATTTACAGCACGTCTTTTATTTGTGTTTGTTTTTTTAATGTCTGTTGTTTAAGAATTTTCCTGTAATATACAAAAGACACGTAAAACTGTTGTACTATATGTTATTAGAGATCAGCACATTCTCACAAGCACTGTGATCAGCAAAACAACACAGAATGAGAAATTCAAACTGCATTTGTTTTTTCAAAATAACTATGTCCCATTGGATGTGTTAAGTTATCTACCACTATCTGACCAAAATACAGAATAAAAGTTCTAGTTTGAAAAAGAAAAATATCCTGTGTACTGTGTGTGTACGTGTTGTTCTTATTGTATTTACAGCATGGGTCCTTAACAAGAAGACGTTAGAAATAAGCATTAAACTTAAATGTGTGCTTCTTTGGAATTAAAGGCCTACCTTTGAACGCAGATGTGTTGTAATTGTGGTCGATGGCAGCAACCATGTCTTTCCAAAAGTCAGAGTTCACCTCATTTCCTCGCTTCACAAAAAGATGAAGTTACAATTTAGTTTATGTTTTTTATCTAAATGAAAATCTCACCATTAATTTGAAAACCAATCAAATATTACCTTATGCAACATGTCCACAACTCTTCCACAGAGGAGAGCCCCAGGTAGATCAAAGTAGTTGTCATAGAAATAGTATTTTGCTGCAAAGACCAAAACAAAAGTCAATGAAATCTAGTGACAGGTGAGGTGAAAGAATCCCAGATACTGCACATTAGTCTACATTAGAGCCAGCAGCATACAGCCAGGATGGATGTAAACATACCAGATCTTGTGAAGGATGTATTGAGACTGTTGAAGTGCTTCCACTCCCTTTTAGGACCATAATGTTTGATGATGTCTTCTGTGCTGAGGTTGTTGGTTCCATGTGTTGCTCTGATCAAGCAAGGAATAAAACTTTTCTAATATCTCTCTTTTAAGGTCAGTGAAAGCAATGAACACATTGACAAAGGAGCTGTTTAGGGAAGCACATCAAATACATTTATGCAGCAAGAACATACCGCAAGACAGTTCCATCTTCAGCCAGCTTCACAAGGTTCCCATCCTCCAGATCCACCACGAGTCCTTTAAAACTGGACACAAAATTCTGCATGTTAGAAATACAGTGTAAAGACAGGAATCCAGACCATCACTGCTGTCCTGTACTCAGCATGGACAACTCTGTTCCTGCCATTCCAGAAGATGTTCCAGAAGTCACTATTGCCACATTTTAACAGGGTACAAAGGATCCCGTTGGTTGTCTAGTGACACTAAATCATGTTTCTTTTGTTGAAAATACTAGATAGCTTCACCTATTTGCCTTTATACTTTGGATGACACAGTCCAAGAAGCAAAAATGATTCCTTGATTAAACTTGTCACAACTCATGTCCTCACACAGACCACAACCTGTGGTGAGGGTCACGAGCAGACGTTGTTTCATTTCAAAGGTTCACAAGCAAAAAAGGCTGAGAACCACTTGACTGTAAGGTACACACGAAGGACAAAGTAAAAGAAAATCCTGAATAAAAGAATGGAAAAACAGATGCTTCTGTGAACCTGGGCTCCCTGAATGGTTTGGTAAATATGAAAATGAAATGAAAATGAAATGTGCTAGAGAAACAAACAAAACAAATATCCTCATTATAAGAGATAACTAAACAGTTTTAAAGTCGTTCAGTCTTTCATTACACTACCTTTGAATTAGCAAAAATTCAATCATACAAATGTATGAAACAACCTATAAAAAAACCTTCTTTCACATAAAACATAACTGCTTCAGAAGCCTTTTTACCATATGTAATATATCATAGATCCCTCTGTCATAGGGGCAGGACTCCCCAGGCACCTCATGATTCGATAGAGAGTAGCTTCTCTGATGAACAAGATGCCTTCCGAATGCATGTACTATGGGCGTATTATGTATTATATTGCACTTAATCCAAGATATCCTTTGAAACAGGGTTTTGATTTTAGATAGACAGAACAGGATGTTTTAGACATGTTAAAAGAAAAGGTCTCATTGCAAGGGCTATGTATGGTCTCCTATGTAAGAATATTGATAACCCTTTGATTCACCTTTCTTGCTCCATTATGAAAATATTCCAGAACCTGATCAATTTTAAAGTCAATAACTCTCCCAGTGCTCCGCTACTGAACAATCATCAGTTTGTTTGTTTGTTTGTTATTTTATTTTAACCCTTTCGCAATACAAAGAATACATACACAATGGACACTCAGCACCTGACACTGTTGCACGAAAAAACAAAAAAAGGACAGAGGATACATGGAGCAACCAAATACAGTCTGAGAAATTCCACTCTGCAATATTGTCAGGGGTGCGAGAAACAAATAACAAAAACAAAACAACCAAGCAAACAAAAAGAGAAACATAGGAGAAGGAACACTAAAATATCGCTCAGATCAGGATAAGGCAGAGTTTGCACAGAAAAAAAATGATATAACATAGCAGCATGACTCACAAGATGTACATTTAAGTCTCATCAAGTAATGCCAAAAATGGCTTCCACATCATCTGATAATAGTTTTGTGAATTCTGCTCCTTTAATTCACTAAAGCGAATCAGCCACCCTTTAAAACAAGGGGGTGTGTTTATAGTTTAACTGTATTCATTTTTTGGCTGCAACCATGTCTGTTTTGAGAGCCTGCTTATGATGGGGAGGAAGAGCTGTTGTCCTGTCTGAAGAGCCAAATATTGTGAGATTGCAGTCTGGTTGAATATTTTCTATATTGTTTAGAAAACCAATTAAATATGTCACACCAAAAATTGCTGAGCACGGGACACTGCCAGAACAGGTGTGAGAGTGAGCCTTCGGCACTGCCACATCTATCACATATGGGAGACACTGATTCAAAAATTTAGTTTAGTTTTGGAGTAATGTAGCCCATGTAAGACCTTAAATTTAATTAATTAATATCTAGAGTTAATGGAGCAGTTCTGTACACTGGCCAGGCCTTCCTCCTATAGTTCATCTGACAGTGGAACACCCAATTCTTCTGCCCACGCATCCTTGAGATGATTGGTACATGCTGATGTCTCAAAAGCGGTGACAAAACAAGAGATCAAATGTTTAGAATTTGGCTGCGAGAGAATTATATCATAAAAGTCATGGTTCTGTGGTGTCTTTCTAAAATAAATGAAGGCAAATAAGATCATATTTGACCAAAAGCTAGAATTAATGGTCAGACAGAAAGATAAAACTGCATCAAAATTATACAAACTGATGAACAAAACATCAAGAGAAAACTGGAGTGAAGTTTAAATAAACTGGAAAACTGACTGAGGTATATCATTGGAAACTGAAGAGTGGGATTGTGTCAAAAACACTTCACAAAGCAACTAAATTGGTTTCACTCCTGTTCGATGGCATAAGATGGGTGTTTCTGACTCTGATCTTTGTTGGCACTGCAATCAAGATAAAGGTACTTTTTGTCAACTGGTATGAACTTCTGTTAAATTAAAAACCTTCTGGTAAAATGTTACACACACCCTGGGGAAATTCATTGGCTGTACTGGTCATTGCAATCCAGCAATGTGCCTTTTGAATTATACTGTTGAAGGAAACTGGTCCAAACACAACAATCAAATTTTAAAAACTGGATGCATGACAGATAAAAGACTGATAGGAACAAATTGGAAGGACACAGATCAGCTGAACGAGGGACTGTGGCTTCAAACATGCCTGGAGATGACCTCCATGGAGGGAGCTGCATCTAATCTTTCTGAAGTTTATCATGAGTAACAACAATTGTGGAAGGTCACACTGGACAGTGCATACTGGACACAGTCTCTGGGGAAACTACTGTGGTTGCCAACTCACCAGAAATCCCAGGTAGCAGGGGTTAGGTTCAGCAGGTCTTTGTCATAGCCTTTATGCTCCACCAGAAACCTGGCAAAGCTCTCATAGATCAGCTGCAAAAACAGAGAGGAAATAACATCACTACTTAATATCATCAACTACAGGAACAAGCCGCACATTCCTAATGCAAATGACAACAACAATGAAATGCAACTATGTGTCACTGAAGGCCAGGAATCTACAGGTTGTTCTCCCATCTTAACACTGCACAGGGTGATTCCACTGGTTGAAGACATGATGATCAGGAAAACTTTCCTTCCAGCTCAATACCGTTTTGACACGCGACGGTTCACTGTTTCCAGACATGAACCGTATATGCTGAGCGAAAATGTGGACACATTTTTATTTTTTGTTTTGTTTTTTTGTACATGATGCCACACTGACATAATAGCATCTTACAAAGTCGTAATGACACAGAGAAACATTCATCAGGAGTCTGGTTCATGTACACATAAAGAATATAAGTCCGATATTCACTTTTCTTTTTAGCTCTGTTTCACCCTTTCCAACTCCTAAGATAAATACAGTCACCAACTTTTTCTGTCTGAGCTTTATAAGGTGCTGAGCAGGTAGCGTACAGTGGATTTATCAGAGCTTTTTCACTGAAAATTGTTGCCTGGGGTTGCTGGAAACAGATTACATGAGGCTAAGGATAACTACTGAGTTGGGGGTTAAAGGAATACTTCGCCTGCAAAATGATCATTTGTATAACAATTACTCACCACATGTTAACTTGAATTCAAGAAGAAAACGTTGCTTTTCTTGCATGCCTCCATGGTGAGCGGAGAATCCAAAAAAGACGAACATTCTTAATGAAATGAAGTCATAGGGGTCCAGATTTAAAAACGGCAAAACTATATCAAAACAGCAGTTTACAGATTCTTGCACAACTCATGCAGTATAATTCAAGTCTTATTCATCCAGTGGTATGCTCAGTACTTCCAAAATATATGCATTTTTGTTGAAACTTTACTATTTAGAACACTTTTGCATACAAGTAGCAGCGTGCCTGGAGCTCATAGGCACACTACTGGGTGCACCTCTTGTAGGTAAAAGTGTTTTATGTTGTAATGTTTTAGTGAAATTGCACGTGTTTGGGAAGTACTGAGCATGTCCCGTTTTCAGCATGGTAAAATTAGTGTTTTTGTCAATAGAGTCATGCTTTGAATAGAACAAGGATTAAGCTTCACTTTCATGTCAGTTCCCCCTCAGAAAGGGCAGTCTGTTTGGGAAGTACTGAGCAAACAACTGGATAAATAAAGCTTGGATTATACTGCATGAGTCGTGTGAGTATGTAAAGTCAAGTTTTGATATAGTTTTGTATGCTCAGTACTTCCTAAACATATGCATTTTTACCAAAACCTTGGTGTTAAAACTAAACTGGGGTGAAACTTATCTGTGCTCTCTTCAAAGCCAGACCCCATTAACAATAACGGATGATTACAGAAGGTAACCGTGGTTCTATGAATGAAGGTCAACACGCCACCGTATGGGTCATTCTGAAAGAGAGTGATCCATGCGGTGGCGTGTTGACCTGATATGAAATAGAACAGTAATTATACCCTGCTGAACATAGTAGCTGCTGGTCTACCATGCCTCGATCTGTAGTTTGTTTGTGTTACTGTAACTTTGGTGAATCCAAACTGACATCAAAGTCGCACAATAAGACAAATTAACTAATGGATCAAGACAGTGGTAGACACACAGCCCCCGTGTTCAGTGAGGTATCACTGTTTTTGTCAATGGAGTCTGGCTTTGAAGAGAACATAGATACATTTCACTTTCAGTTCACTTTTATATACAAAGCTTTTAGCCAAAATGCATGTGTTTGGGATAAATGACTTGGATTATACTGCATGAGTTGTGTGAGTTTGTATATGCATGTTTTGATATAGTTTTGCTGGTGTTACATGTGGACCCCTATGACTTCAATTTACGAAGAATGGTCTGGTTTTTGGATTCTTCGTTCATCGGAGAGGCATGCAAGAAAAACAAAGTTTTCTTCACAAATTCAAGGTAACATGGTGAATTCTTGCTATACAAATGCTCATTTTGTGGGTGAAATATTTTTGAAATTCACTGTGGGTTCGTCATGAGTGATAACCTTTGGGAATACACATAGCAATTTCATCTATTGCTAATGTCAACATAACTGAGTGGTGCAGCTTTAAGTTTCATCAAGTTTTTTCAGTCATTTAAGGGGAACAAACAATTCATTACTGAAAGTAAGCATCTCTGTAATGACACTAACATTCAGTATATTCAACATGCAATATGCATTAGCCTGTAATACACATTCAACTTAAGAGAAATCTCTTGCATGACTGCATCTGCACAGACACAGGTTCTTCCATTAAGTCAAACAATCCTCAAATGAGATTTTCTTTATGTGATGACCCTTTTAGGGTTCTCTATCCTAGGCCACTGCACTGACAGGATCAGTAGACATACATGTGACATGCATGGGGACAGGGAGAGAGCATAAATGAACTCCAGGCCTGATAAAGCAGGCCATAATGATTGGCTGGGATTCAACAGTCATTTAGGTTCTGTCACTCGGTGTCACAGAATCCAGCTCGACCCTGTGAGCCTGCACTGACTGTAGCTTATAATAACCGCAAATGCAACATGATATGAGAATATGCTGCTGCCAATACGCCTCACAGGGGATTTAAAGACATGTATGATCATCACCGCCGACGTTCAACCTGTGAGTCACGCAGAGTGACTGCAGCATCAGGAGCATCGCATCACCTTGCACACATCTCTCCATTCAGACACGACCCACACTGACGGGCATTTTCAGCACCATGTATCCGTACAGGCACGACAGAATTGACAAGTGACCGTGGAGCGTATTGACGGCTCCGTGCTATTTTTAATCCAGATGTGTTGCGGATCGAAGCGTCGCGGCCACCGTATGGTTATGTATCGGAGCTAGCTGCACGCGCTGCACACACTCACCCTGGAAGTCTCCTTCAGATGGTAGCGGCAGAGCGTGTGGTCCAGGTCGAAGCCGATAACATCACTGTCCGACAGGCTGAAGTATTCGCTCATTGTAGCAGAAGCAGGGGGAACTGCGGGGAAACGTTACCGTACACACAGTAACTTGTGCACAGCAGCACAACACTACTGATGTGTCAATGTCACTGACTGACGGCGGGGATGGGACTGCGGTCCGGACACGCGCTGCTCAGCCTTCGCTTACGTTACCGCGAAAACAATTCACCAAACTGTATTCCGAAAGCCGCGTCGATTATCAGTGACCGGTTACCGTCAATAAGTTGAGCATGAAGAGCCAGGAGTTAAACTCCTGTGTGCCAGAAGAAGGCGACAGAGAGGCGAGTGCGGGAGCGTGCACTGCTTCCGGGTGTGGGACGAAACCGTAACATACGCTGTGTGTGCGCAAATGAATTTGGAAAGCGCAGTCAATTATCCAGGGCTGGATGAAACTACTCAGAGGCCCTGGGGCAAAATTAACTGCTGGAGCCCTATGAACCCCCCTCCACAGACCCTCTCATAAAATGCATCAGGAGTGATATTTTCATTAAACATGAAGCTGCACAGACATTGACTGCTTTGGTGATGATGACTTTAAAGGGGAACTACACCCATTTTCAAAATTCATGGCCTACATGTTATTCTAATGGTCCAGCACAGGCCAAAAATATTCATAATCATGAAAAACTCTTTCACAAATCCAAAAACTGGAGTGTTAATACTCAAATTTGTGATGTCATTAGGTGTAAACTCGGGAACTGCTCCACAGAAAATGACTTGGGAAAGATGTTACAGATCAGTGGTTCCCAGCTAGTGGGTCGTTGTCCAAAAGTGGGTCACATGTCCATCCTGAATGGACCACAAGTGACTCGCAAATGTGTCAAGTTTGTAAAAAACACACTGTATTCTGAAGTACAGGCAATTTCTGGTGCATAGCTTTTATTCTGAAGTGCAAGTTCTTGTTGTAGAGTGAATGATTAACTGACAACTACTTCACACAGCTTGACGACATGGCCAACAGCAAGAATGAAGCTGAATATATTGAACTGTGTGGACCTTGAACCAATGACTAAGGAGAAATCTGGACGCCGTGGCTGGCCCAGTTGGGAACCACTGTTATAGATGACACTGAATGCGTTTACATGGTCATGAATAAGCTGTTTATGATCAGGTTTGTGGAGTATCCCGTTTATGTGTTTGAGGATGTAAACACCATATTTTGTTTATGAGAAACCCAAATATGCTGGCTGGAGTACTCTGGAAATATAACACTGTATAACACCATATCCTGAATTTGATCAAACTGGGATAAGCCTCATAAACATTCATGTTATTTATGTCCATGTAACTGCACTCAGTGAGAGCACCAGGGGATTGCTCTGAGTATATGAGTACATTTTCTGTTTCAGAACTGTGGACACTACAATAGAATAAAGCTCATTTGGGTATAAAGAAGAAAAGAATCATTCTTTGGGTCCACAAAATCAGACTCCGATTCACTGACTATGAAGCAGCTCCAGACTGTATACCCTATGACATCACAAGTTTGAGACTCTGGTTTCTGGCTTTAAGAGAGAGTATCTCATGTTTTCAAATACTGGTTGTACTTCCCTCGGCCATGGAAAGAACATACTGGAATTGTTAATTTATGTGGTGTCCCCCTTTTTAACTGAGTTGTTTTTTGAGGCCGAGCACCCAGTTTATCTCTCTGGAGCAGTAATTAGTGAGTAATGATGAAATAAAATAAATAAAGAAATACAAATAAGGAGCCCAAATTATGATGTAGCCTAGTGTATCAAAATGTTGACTTAACTGTAACCAAAAGTTCCTCAGGTTCCCTGAATGTCATTTACTTTATGGCAATCTGATTAATTGCAAATTTCAATTTGCAAATCCACAAAAGCAGATTCTGCATTATTACCTTATGTTGTCGCCCCTACGCTCAGGCCTACTAATAGGTTAATCTGGCCATGATTTTGAGGTATTGACTCATAATTTGGATTTATTATCTCATAATTGTGACTTACAAAAATATTTCACCCCCCCCCCAAATAACCATCTACATCAGTTACTCACCCCATTTTACACTGAATTTGTGAAGAAAACTTTGTTTTATTTTTTGCATGCCTTGATAGTGAATGAGTCAGAGAATTCATCAAGAAAATTCTTGATGAATTGAAGTTATATGGGTCCACGTTTAACAACAGCAAAACCGTATCAAAACAACCATTTAAAAACTCGTGCAGTGTGATCTGAATCTCATTTATCCAACCATATGCTCAATACGCCTGTGGATATTCTCATTTATCCAGGTCATAGTTATCTCAAGGCAATTGAATTGAATGCAACTGGACTTAGTTTTGTCTTCAGTTTTGTCTGACTTCATCAGACTAGTTCCAGCCTAGCCAGACAAGCATGAACTGATGAAGCCTCTTGGATAAGAGGTGAAACGTCTTCTAAGACAAAACTAAGTCCAGTTGTGTTCGATTCAATTGCCTTGAGATACATATGCTCAAGGCAAAACACATGCATTTTTGTAAAACCTTAGTATTTAATAATGAAACATATTTTTGCTCTCCTCAAAGCCAGACTTCATCAACAAAAATAGTGATTATACTTTGCTGAACACGGGTGCTGCTGGTCTACCACTGCCTCCATCAGTTAGTTAATTTGTGTTGTTGTATGACTTTGGTGTTTTACAGGGTTGGCTCGCATTCACCAAAGTAACAGTGACATAAACAAACTACCAATCGAGGCGGTGGTAGACCAGCAACAACCATGTTCAGCAAGGTATAATTACTGTTTTTGTCAATAGGGTGTGGCTTTAAAGAGAGAGTAGGTAAGTTTCACTTTCAGTTAGATTTTTAACACCACGGATTTAGCAAAAAATGCATGTGTTTGTGAAGTACTGAGCATACAACAGGATGAATTAGACTTGGATTATACTGCACGAGCTGTGTGAGAATATGTCAAAATGTTGAAACAGTTTTGCTGTTTTTAAACCCCATGACCTAATTTCATCAAGAGTTTTCTCAGTTTTTGGATTCTTCATTCAACATGGAAGCATGCGAGAGAAAATAGTTTTCCTCACAAATTCGAAGCGACATTGATATAGGCCTACAAATGGTCATTTTGGGGGATGAAGTATTCCTTTAATAAGTAAAAATCTTACATGCTGTGGCTTAATTTCTAGGCACTATCACATAACCTTTACCCAGGGCCACATTATTGTGACTGACCATAAAAATCATGTCAGTTTCTGTATGTCATGTGTTTTTTCCTGGCAGGAAGGGGCTTCCATTATGAGTGATCTCACAACATCATAAAAACATAAATCGGAAAATGGTGACGCATTTCTTCCAAACACAACTCTTCCTTCATAATCAGCCCACAGGCGCTGTCCTCCAGTATGGCCACCAGGGGGCACATGACGTCACTGAAGGTAAGCCGCTCCCCATTCCTCAGCAGGTGCAGGTGATTGTGGGTTGGCACACTTAAACATGAACCATGAACTCTCTTCCAGGAAACTTAAGACTTTAAGTGGCAGTCACGTCCTCCTCAGTGTGTTGTGTTGTCTGAGTGCGTGCTGAGGTCAAAATCGACTGCTGTCAAACATTGGAAGCATTAAAATGACTCTGTGTTTTATGGAGTTTGGATCATGAGCCAGCAGAAGGGATTCCCCCAAACTATTTCCGCTTATCCCCCGGCACAGAATGACTTGCTGTGATTGACGATCGCACCATGGAGATCCGAGAGAGGTTTTCTTCGTGTTGGCAGAGTTTTTTGGGATGTTTTAAAAAGCCGGAGGACTCTAGAGGTGAGACCAGGCGTGGGGTGAAAGCTGACACTGTTATTGCGAATCCCGTTGCCCTCAAAAAGTCAGAGCCGGACTTTAATCCAAACAGAATTTTACCGCGGCCCCCAGCGGAGAAACCAGGGGTCTATTACGTCGCCAAGTATGACTACTCCGCTAGGACTGAGGAGGACCTGAGCTTTAACAGTGGGGATACTTTAGAGGCTCTGGATAAAAGTAGTGGTGAATGGTGGTTTGCGAAAGCCCTCACCGGGGTCTCGGCCAATCAAAAGGGATACATCCCGGCTAACTATGTGGCCCCTGTGGAGAGTATTGATGCTGAACCGTAAGTATCATCATCATCATCACCCTTCATATTCATTTATCAGGGCATTTTCTGAAACAGCAGTCCCCTTTCTATAGCCTATCAAAATCCCACTCTGTGATTTTGTTTTACAATTAACTGATTGTCCCAGGTTGTATTTGGAGAGCCTACTGACACATACAGTCCTTTTCTCATACCACTTTACAGAACATATTTTTCTGAATTGGTGCTGAATGTCTTACAGAGTAAAGTCTTGTCTTAAACTGGTTAATGATTGTCTATGACCAGGAAATGTAAGCTTACAGGTTAATAATTGAAAGTAAGACTCAAAAACACAAGAACATCAAGGGTGCATTGAATTCCTTTGTTGGCCTTTCATGGACATTTGTATATCCTGTTTAGCAACTATGACTTCATCATTGTGGATAGTTTGAGAAACTGGTTTTGCCATGAATTTATTTTTGGCTGCCACTTCAGCGTGCTCAGATACTACTGTGTGTGGTAACTGACATTGTTTTTATTAAAATAATAAAGGAGTAGGCTACTTGTTTTTGTTGATGTGTGTAGCTGAATTGTTGGAAAGAGTAATGTCTCGTTCTCAGCCTCCTCACACTCTCAGTGATACCAGTTTCTTTTCAGCTGTACTCTGGTTTTTCCTGTTTTGTTTACTGAGGTAAAAATACAGTGTAGGTTTGATTCCCTCCATCACCATAGGCATTATTTGGGTCAGGGTTTCACTACAAACCTGAAACCAGAAGAATTAGTTTACTAATATACATATCTGAAGACAGCAGCAAATACAGTGTGTGTGTGTGTGTGTGTGTAAAGTTAAGGTTTCGATTCGGTATAGATTAGGTTTTTTAAATTAACAAGATTATTATCTCGAAATTATTAGGAAGGTCTTTAGGGGAAAAGAAAATCTGCCGTTGTTTTTTCTGAATTAACAAGAATATCAAATCTCACAAAAAGATTAGTCCATCTTGTAATACTTTACGACTTTCCCACCCTGGCATGTCCCAAACCCACTGGCTCCTACTGAAGATCTTTAGAAATGGGTCATGAATATATTCTGTCTTTTTGTTTTGTTTTGTTTTGTTTAAAGAGCAAAGCATTTCTTAAAACAGCTGGGCACCATAGTTTTTAACAAGTGCTGCTGGGGACTATTGTCAGTGTCAGATTAATCCACATATAGTGAGTGTTTGAGGCAGCAGAATGGTATTTGTAGTATTAAGTCAAAATAAAGTAAAATGTGTGTGTGTTCATAGTTATGAAGGAACTTGTTACCCAGGGCAACAATGTGGCTCACTGATGTTTTAATAGTTTTAGGACAACAATGGAGCTCTGTGGTACAGAGGATGAAGATATATCAGGTTTTAAAACGCACACAATATTTGTTGGTTTGAGATTTTCAGGGGATGTTGTCAAAAGGAAAAATGAACACTATCACCACATTAATCTTTTAACATTTTTGATTGGGTAAAAATCACAGTGTTATACTTTGTGTTAGTGGTGCAGACAGTCTTAATAAGCCAATTTGCAATCAATCAAATTACTAGGGAACAAAGTGTCCCCTTTGCCCCCTGATGATTAAAGTTTTTCTGTTTAATATTTATATTCAGAAATGGCCGTTATGTTTGACCAGCTCTGCTTCTTTGCCTAAATTCTGATTTGCAGATGGTATTTTCCCAAAACCAAGAGGCTGGATGCAGAGAAGATGCTGTTGGCAGAAGGGAACCAGCACGGCGCCTTCCTCATCAGAAACTGTGAAAGTCAGGAAGGGGAGCTCTCCCTCTCAGGTAAGATAAAATTTTACAGTAGCAACTGAAATTCTTCCCTGAAACCAAACAGTCATTCACTGATTTCTGTACCTTTGCCCATTTGCTCAAAGGAACAGTGCACATGAATATCAACATTAAATAGGTACTAGGTACATATTGAAAGATTAAATGACACAACCTTCTTTCAAGAAGTTGAGATAAAATGTTGGCACTGTGTGTTGCTTTAGACACTAAAACCACTTGGTCATGGTAAGGAAAAGATCATGTTTTGGCTTGAAATACCTGGTTCTGGGGGCACAATCGCCACTGGAAAAGAAGTGATGTCTTAATAAAAAACAACTGCTTTATGTGCCACTGTCTTGGCAGGAAGTGCACTGACGACTTGGTAAAAAACAACTGCTTTTCATGGCACTATCCCTGCTGGAAAAACAGTATTGGGTCACTGCATATTATCCACATTTGGTGCCTAAAAATCCGCTGGATAAACAGTGACATGTCGCTACAAAACACTCACGTTTGGTATCTAAAAAGCTGCTGGAAACAAAGCCATGACTTGCTAAATCACAGCTGGTTTTGTTGTAGGTCTCAGACAATGGTCTGCAGGTTGCCAGGTGACACGCCATCACCCATCCCCTCCAAAGCCAGCTCATATACAACATCACTTTAGAAACACTGACATGATAATGCCAATATTTTTGTCTTGTGACTGGACTGACAGGAGAGCACATGCTGGTTCTATTCAGCAGCAAAATGTGAGGGGTTTAACTTCTGATCGCTAACATGTCTAATGCTAGCAAGCATTATATAGACAATAAGTGATATAACTGAGTCATTACACTGACTAGGGTTAGGGATTGGGTATCCCTACTATATTACATGCTGCAGATCACTAATACCTCTTTTCCACCAAATTAGCTCTGGCTCTTGAGCATGTTATGTTCAGGATTCTTGGAACCTTGGTCCTATATAATGAACCAGCCTGTGTATCCACATGTTTTGAGTAGAACATTGTAATCAAGGATGCGTTATCAACAGAGGGGATTGCACAGTGCACAACGGAAATAAACAGTAAAAGCAAAATCGCTGATTACATTGATTATATGCAAAGTTGCAGCCAAGTTTTTCTGGTTCTGAATCAATTTATTTTTGGTTGAGATGCTCTGAACAGTTCAAAATTAGGTGCGGGAACCAGAACGGACCTGGTTCCATGTTGGTGGGAAAGGGTTATAGGTGGAAAATGAATGTGAAAAAGTAAAGAGATCTAAGTTTCTACTATGTTGACAATGAAAGACACCCAAACAGGCATCCATGCTTTTAGCCTGTAACATATGAAGAACAAATGACGTTTTTTATTCTTTAAAAAAAATAAAATTGAATGAAATTATAAGCAATAAAATACACCCTTGTTCAATACACTCAGGGCTTTTGCTGCTACAGGCACGTACTAACAGAACTTTGTGGTTTTATGTATCAGAATAATTATTAACCCATAATGACTTGAGAGGCACTTTGGTGCAGCCATGTCTGAATATAATTCCTAAAACAATCAGACTGCCAAAACATTTAAACTGTACCAGTGTATTAGTCCACTCGATCGATATTGTTTGTCTGATGTAGTCATGCTAGTTTGCTAGTTAGCATTCTGCTGTCTGTGTACTTCTGCCACAAAACACACATTTCCAAACACCCCTAGCATTGTTCGGTGACTCACTCTTATCCCCAATTGACTCAAATGATTAATGGCTTCAAGGTCCTCAAGTTAAATAAACAGAGGTCTGTGCTCCCATAAAGCAGTGTGATAACTTTATCTCTCTCCGCTCTAATCTGTCTTTTCACTTTGGCCTTGCTCTTTCCATTATGAAAAAATTCTTTCCATGTTCATTCATTAAAGCCGGTTGATGACCTAATTCACAGCCACTAACCCCTGGGAGTTTGTGTGTGAATCAGGTGATAACATATTTAGCCCAGGAAAAGTTTTACTTTTTTAATTAGATGGAATCGAAAGAAAGAATGACGGCACTTTTTTTTTTTTTTTTTGATAGAGCAGTTATAAGTTTTCAAATGTTGGCCACTATTCAACGGCTGCCTTTGAACCTGTGTCCACACGATAACGACTGATATGAACAAAGTTGACGTACAAAAGGCTGAAAAACGGTTATCAAAAAGAATTGTTCTGTTGCAACACAAAATTTCATTTAATGTTTATTTTCTCCATGTCCTTCTGTTTTACTGCATGATGTATATCGATATATATGTATATACACTTTGTTTTCCCACCTAATTTTAGTGATCAATAAGTCTCTTCTGTAGTGGAATTTACATCATATTATAAAAGCATACTCTTATCGTGATGGCCCACCAGCAGATGGAGACAAGAAATACAATACTTTTCATTGTATATAATATTCATTCATTGTGCAAAAATTAAAAAAAGCATGTTGAGCGATTCTGATACCGAGTATGTACCGATATTATTGTTCATCCCTAGACATTATTTTACGATTCTAATTCAAGATTATTAGCTATATTTTTAGTAAATCTGTGGCACTGTGTCCTTCTTCATACTGAAGCACATCTCCAGTGATCATATCCCTATAATATATATTTTAAGGCCTTCTGATAGTATTGTAGAATGTTCATTGGGCAACAACATACAACATACTCCATCACTACTGTATGTATATGTGAAAATTGTTTTGGTTTTTGATGGGGCTCTCATCAATAATTAATGAAACCCATTTCCAACTGCAGCGGGCAGTTTTCAGGGGAAAAGCTCTAATAAATCCACTGTACACCACCTGCTCAGCAGCAAACAGCAGAAAACCTTAAACCTGCATTTTTTTTTAATAGCTAGCATGGGGCAACTCCTCTGGTTGCAAATAGAAGTCCAATTGTATAGAAGTCAATGAGGAAAACCCTGCTTCTCACTTGATTTATTACCTGAGTAAACATTTTCCTAATGAGTCTATGGTCTCAATCACTAGTTTGAAGTTTTCTTTAATACAACATGATGTTGATTTTATGAATCATGGTCCCATTATAGTAAAGTAGATGGTAAAGCAGGGTATGGAGGTGATACCTTGTGATTGACAATTCGCCACCATGGCGGTGTCCTCTGGTTTTTTGTGTCTGGTAAATATGGTCATTTCTAACTCCTCAAAACCAAGATGGCAATGGCCAATACAAAACAAACAGTAGTCAACAAACCAATGGGCGACCTCACCGTGGCTATGTCCTCTTCTTTTTTACAGTCTCTGGTTGCCACCAAATGGCCCAAAAAATCAATCAACACTGCTTTAATGCAGTTAATACAAATACACTGCTATAATTACGGCATCCGGTATTGACAATAGCAAGCCAAAGCAATAATAAAAATATATTTGAGAAATGATTGGAAATTAAAATTTCTTCATAAATTAAGCTTGTTAGAATGTCTCACGATGGTTGTGTAAGTGAGACCATGACAAACGTGTGTTTGCTTGCTTTGATCATAATTTTTGTGCCTATGTTCCATGAGGAAACGTGACTTCTACAGTTCTTGATTTTTGAATATCACTGATGTTGACGTGTCTTTCAGTGCTGGACAGTGGGAGGGTGAAGCATTACAAGCTGAAAAGACTGGAGAATGGTGACTACTTTGTGTCGAGGACCAGAGCTTTTCATACACTTGTGGAGTTGGTGGAACATTACTCCGAACAGGCAGATGGCCTCTGTGTGCGTCTGGGTGAACCATGCAAAAAGGTAAAACACACTGTATATTAAAAACATCCTGCTTATTTTCTAAATTCCATTATATGCTTTTTTGTACATTATAAAATCACATCTTCATCTCAGTAAGCAGCGACTCTTCTCGTGTGTGTAGATGGAGGCTCCACAGACTCATGGTCTCTCCTACAACACTGTGGACCAATGGGAGATTGACCGCAGCTCCATCAGGTTGATAAGGAAGCTTGGAGCAGGACAGTTTGGAGAAGTGTTCGAGGGCCTGTGGAATGATACCACAGCAGTGGCAGTGAAGACCCTCAAACCTGGTACACTATTGCCTCCTTAACCCAGTTGCTAGAAAAAAGTTTGGCATTATACCTTTCTGCAAACCACAGATATGTTACATTTGTACATTATTATGTAGCAGATATGTTGAAACTTTACGTTTCTTTACATGTCAATAATGCTGCGGTTGATGTGTGGTTAGATTTAGGCACAGAAAAACATTTGGGTATAGTGAGGAAAAGATAAAGTTTTGGCTTAAAATACCCAGTTTGGTGACACAGTCCCTGCTGGAAATTCAACTGTTGGAAACACAGGGATGACTCACTAAAAAAACAACTGGTTTTGTTGGTCTGGAACAGTGATCTTTGCCATCTCATGGAGATGACAAACCATGACATGTACTACGTCACATTAGAAACATTGACATGATATGAATGACGTGTACAAATATAACGTAATTGTGGTTTGCAGAGATGTACAATGCCAACATTTTCCTTTGGTGACTGGGCTGCTTTTTTCTCACTAAAGGTGTTAAACCAGAAACATACTATTAAGGAATCAGAATCAACAGTATGGGATCAGTGAAATCTGAAAACAAATTCAGTGTCTAAGTAGCATGGTACTGTCTCTTCTCTGGTTATAGTTAAGATCATAGCTGTGGCATTTTAAGCAAGCTGGAGATGTGAGATAAACATGTTGAATTAAATGGGGAAAAAACATTGAATTCATTTCTAAACTGTACAAAACAGGTCTATATTATTCTGTTGACCCGTTTGTCCCAAGTAAGCTAACAGGGACCACTTATGGCTTTTTGTACAAAGATTGCAGCTTTAGTGTAAGAAGCCAAACTACAGAGGTCATAAAGATTCCACAATGCAAAGTGTTCCAGGAAGAGCCAGAAATAAGCATTCAGTATTTGCCTTCAATTATTTGATAGAAAAGTTGCATTTCAGTGGAAGGAGAAATTATGTCTGTACACCAAGAAAGAGCTTTTCAAAAGGGAAAGATAATGGGACCTATGATAGAGCCCTGAGGGACCTCAGTTACAATTTCCTGTTGTCACTGAGAATGATGAGTGAACACTTACTCATTTACAGAAAATCCAAGCATCTGTCTAGGAGTTCAAACACAACAGTAACCACTACAAAACATTTATATGTCAAAGTTCCACTCCTAATATACAGTCACTATACAACTCTTGCAGGTACCATGGATGCCGAGGACTTCCTGAGAGAGGCTCAGATCATGAAGAGGCTGCGGCACGCCAAGCTGATCCAGCTGTACGCTGTGTGCACCATGGAGGAGCCCATCTACATCATCACAGAGCTGATGAATGGCAGCCTGCTTGAGTTCCTCAATAGTAAGGCAACCTTGTTTATACACCCATATAATGAACTATTGCTACTTCATGACAGTCCACTGCTAGTGTGCAATGGTCAGACTACAGTAGAGATTTATCCCAGAGCAACAAAACAATTTTAGATCCTACAGTTTTTCAATCCAAACTTTGTACCTACCTGCACATAGTTCATGAATTTTATTTAGCCTTGGCCAGAATCAGTCCACTTCAGGTTCCGGGTCTGCATGAGTTGTATGTGTGTGTATGAACTTCAAGCTTCATGCATTACATGATTAATTTAACAGCCCATGTCAACATTTGTTGTATTGTAATCCATACCAGCCAATACTGCTTTTCTCAGACTGATGCTTCATCGGGTAGGGTGCAGAGGGAGAGGCATGTAGTTTCTGTAGTTCTCTTCTTAAAAAATAAATAACCTAGCAGAGCTCCTACTTGATACTTCAAAAGTGCATTAATGTCATGTTGCATCTCATCTCATCTTTTTCATCTCTACTTGGGTCAAATTGTGGTGGGCTGGTCTACAACATTTTGCCAAATGTTCTTTTTAGCTTTGTGTATGGCTCTTTAATGTTCTCTTTTTGTACTACACATAGAGCTGAAATAATCAGTCGATTAATCAAATGGTCAACTGAGGAGCAATTTTTGTGAAGTGATTAATCGCCATTGTTATTTTTCAAGCAAAAATGCCAAACTTTCTCTGGTTCCACCCTCTCCAAAGTTAAGATTTGATGCTATTCATGTCTCTGCCATTTATCATGGTAAATTAAATATGACATATACAGTGGTGTGAAAAAGTGTTTGCCCCTTCCTGATTTCTTACTGTTTTGCATGTTTTCCACACTTAAATGTTTCAGATCATCAAACAAATTTAAACATTAGTCAAAGATAACACAAGTAAACACAAAATGCAGTTTTTAAATGAAGGGTTTTATTAATGAGGAAGAAAAAAATCCAAAGCTACATGGCCCTGTGTGAAAAAGTGTTTGCCCCCTAAACCTAATAACTGGTTGGGCCACCCTTAGCAGCAACTACTGCAATCAAGCGTTT